>NW_026945801.1:0-31843 GCF_034702125.1 Engraulis encrasicolus | reverse complement strand
AGGCGGGAGTTTGGAAGCTACCGCCCTCTCTGAGAAACCCTGTTTGGTCATAATGTATGAGATTGTCCATAATGAGCTCAATACGGAAGACCAAAGCTTTAGCTAGGATTTTGATATCACTATTTATTAAGGATATAGGGCGGTAACTAGAGCAGTCTAAAGGGTCTTTATGTTTTTTCTGCAACAAAATAATAAGTGCAGCATTTTGATCCCGGTGAGGAGTACCATGTTCTATGGCAAAATTCATGGAGCCCATTATGAGGGGCCCCACTACATCCCAGATGGCCAGGTATAGCTCTGGGGGGATGCCATCGGGGCCTGGGGATTTCCCCTTTTTAAGTGACTTGGCAGCCTTGCATAATTCCTCTAGGGTTATGGGTTTTTCCAGGACTTCTCGATCCTCCGCTGATAACACAGGAAGGGTCAGATTATCTAAGAACTTTTTGCATGATTCTTTGTCAAGAACCACCTCAGAGGAGTACAAATTGGAATAGAATTCTTTGAAAGTGTTATTAATAGCTCTAGGATCAGTGAGAATTTTCCCATCCCTGTTTCTTATTAAATCTATGTTTGCTTTGGACTCTGACTCTTTTAACCTCAATGCAAGTAGGTGACTAGTTCTATCTGAATGGAAATAATATTTCTGTTTCGTTCTGTGAATAATAAACTCAGCTTTGGACATCGATAGGCTGTTATATTCTAGTTTCAGTGATAACAATTTTTGACACGCGTCATCTGAAAAAGACTGGGCCTGCTCACGCTCCAGAGATTTAATTTTTTCTTCTAGGTCATTGAAGCGTATGTTTTTCAGTCTTTTGGCCTTCGATGAAAAAGCAATACAGAACCCCCGAATGAAGCATTTTGTAACTTCCCATAGCATTTGCGCATTTGGGCACTGCTCTGTATTAAGTTCCAGAAATTCCACCAGCCCCGTTTTGAGTTGATCTAAGAACATCTTATCATACAGCAGTGAGTCATTGAAGCGCCATCTACATGGTTTAATAGCTGTGGGCACAGGGGCTATTGAGCAAATAATGGGAGAGTGGTCTGAGATCAATATAGGCAATATGTCAATGGAGTTGATGCACTGATATAAGGGAGTGCTCACAAAAATATAATCAATTCTGGAGAATGATTTGTGTCTTGATGAATAAAAAGTATACTCTTTCACAAATGGGTTTTGAACACGCCATGGGTCTATTACAGTCATTTCTGTAACAAAACTATTGAGGAGAGACGAAGACATAGAAGCAGAAGAGGTATGTGTATCAGAGGAGCGGTCTAACTGTAAGCTAATGGAAGCATTAAAGTCCCCGCCGACCAAGGTATTGTGGTCACTGAATTGTAGCAGTGTCTCCGTGATGTTGTTAAAAAACTGTTGATCTGGGTCATTTGGGGCATAAATGGATGACAGTAGGAGTTTGGTGTGGTGTACCGTGATAACAGCATACACAAAACGACCAAGGTCATCTCCACCTGCTAAATGTACAACTACCTGTAAAGACCTTTTAGCCAATATCAATACACCTTTTGTCTTATTGGGAGCACAGGAGTATGCTAATAGCTTATAATTCTTGTTCTGAAAGCGATTCATGTCTACTTCTTTCAAATGGGATTCTTGAATTAAGGCTATGGACACTGCCTTTCTGTGCAGGAACTCTAGGCACCGTGTTCGCTTCACAGGCGTGTTGAGGCCACGCACATTCCAGGATATGACATTTAAGCTAGACATGGTTTAATCTATTGAAGAATGTTACAATAGGATTGAGAAACCGTAATACAAAATTGCCCTCGTTAATACTGTTCATAAAGACAAAAGAAAAGTGAAAAGCTGCCAGACACGGTAAACAAATAATAACAACAACACGCATAACTATATACAAAGGCTTTACGAGCCGCAAGGAGTTCGTTTGAAAAGCCCCTTTGGCCAGTAAAAAAAAAAGAAAACATTTGAGTCGTGGCTCCTCCTAGCGCTGCAATCCCGCTCCCCCCTCCCCCCACTCGTTACATGGGCATTACGTTGAGAAATGAAAAGAAGGCAATTGGTATTGCTCAGAATAATAAAAGAAAATACTAGCTTACTGCAAGCCAACTGAAAGTCCCTTGTCCAAGAAGACAGCCTACTGTGCGCATATAGGTAGCCTGCTTTAAAAAATAAAAAAGGAAAGGTAAACGCTTACCATCAAGAGCCTGTCAACGCCAAACAGAAATGTTACCCGTAGGCTAAACCTACATAGATCTAGACAGACTCTGCTTCAGTGGGGCTACTTGCGGTGTGGGTAGGTTGTTCGACTGTGTCCATCTCGAGTTCTGTCTCTACGCGATCCATCTCGGAGCTTTCGACGTCCGCAGGTGCGTCTAGCCTTTCTCTCGGTGTGGCGATGGCACTGGCTGCCTGTCTGTCGTATATCCTTCCTCTCGGTGTGTTGTTGGCACTGGTAGCCTGTCTGTCGTCCCTCCTTCCTCTCGGCGTGGCGTTGGCACTGGCAGGCCGTCTGTAGGCGAGGTTGTTGGACAGGAGGAACTGCTCTGCTTCGGCGGGTGATTGGCAATGCGTGTGTGTCCTCCCCCGCGGTGTGTGATCTTCAGGGTGGCCGGGTATAGTAGGAAAGTTTCGATCCCAAATGACTCGATTCTCTTCCTCACGTCAGTGAAAGCCTTTCGCTTCTTGGTGGTCTCCGCACTGTAGTCGGGGAAGAAACGGATGGTATCTGAGCCATGCATAACTGAAGGCACTGCTCTCGCACCGTTGAGGATAGCTTGTCTGTCATTGAAGTCCAGCAGTTTGAATATGACTGTACGAGGCCGGTTATTGTTGGACCTGTCTGCATAGACGCGATGTGCTCGTTCTATCTTGATGTCTTGTCCCATTAGAGCAGGGATCCATTTAGGCAGGCTTTCTTTTAAGAATGAGATGCAGTGGTCACCCTCCGCTCCTTCACTCAAGCCGACTAAGCGAAGATTGTTTCTCCTGCTCCGGTCTTCCATTTCAGCCAGTTTGCTGTGCAGCTCGTCGATTGTCATCCTCATAGCAGCAACCTGGTCTCTGTCCTGCCTAGCCGCTGACTGTGTAGAGTCGCACCTCGACTGAACGCGTTTCACAGACATCTCGAGCTGTTCGATTTGGTCTGTAGCTGAGGTTACAGTGTCATTGGTATTCTTCAGTTCAAGTCTTAGGTCGGTTATTTGCGGAAGGAGAACATCATCTAAAGCCGATCTGACCGCTGTGGTGACAATGGTGTTCAGCTCCGCTCTCTGTTCGGCTAGCGCTTGCTTCACACCTGCTAAGATGGCGCATTCCAGCTCTTCTCTTGAGATGCTAGTCGACGTTTCCTTGAATTTTTTCTTCTGCGGGGATCTTTCGGCGTCTTTGGTGGGACCACTGGAGTGTGGTGCCGCTGATTTCGATGTTTTCACGTAATTCAACATAGTTTGCCTCCAAAGAATATGAAAGTAACGAGTGGTGAGAGGAGCTCAGCAAATTCACGTCTGCACCGCCATGAGTGGTCACGTGACTGAAACAAAGTACTATTGAGAAAACAAAGCTAATAGAAAAGTTGGGAAAAATCCATCCACCCAGTCAGAAGTTATGGGCCAAACAATTCAGCCATCTTAGATTCAGCCATCTTGAAAGTGTTGTAGCTCTGCGTTTTGGGGATATACTAAATGACATACATGGTATTTTAAGTTGGCTAAGGAACACTGCATATGATATAATTTTGAAAATCAACATGGCTTCGAGCGGGATTCGAACTCACAACCTCCATATCTGTAATCCAGCCCCCTTTGGCGATTGATATTAAATGACATACAATACATGATATTTGAAGTTGGCTAAGGAACACTGCATATGATATCATTTTGAAAATCAACATGGCTTCGACTGGGGTTCGAACCCCCAACCTCCATATCTGTAATTCAGCACATTTGCCATGCATACTAAATGACATACATGGCATTTTAAGTTGGCCAAGGAACACTGCATATGATATAATTTTGAAAATCAACATGGCTGTGACTGGGGTTCGAACCCCCAACCTCAATATCTGTAATTCAGCACATTTGCCATCCATTCTAAATGACATACATGGCATTTTAAGTTAGCCAAGGAACACTGCATATGATATAATTTTGAAAATCAACATGGCTTCGACTGGGGTTCGAACCCCCAAACTCCATATCTGTAATTCAGCACATTTGCCATTCATACTAAATGACATACATGGCATTTTAAGTTGGCCAAGGAACAGTGCATATGATATAATTTTGAAAATCAACATGGCTTTGACTGGGGTTCGAACCCCGAACCTCCATATCTGTAATTCAGCACATTTGCCATTCATACTAAATGACATACATGGCATTTTAAGTTGGCCAAGGAACACTGCATATGATATAATTTTGAAAATCAACATGGCTTCGACTGGGGTTCGAACCCCGAACCTCCATATCTGTAATTCAGCACATTTGCCATTCATACTAAATGACATACATGGCATTTTAAGTTGGCCAAGGAACACTGCATATGATATAATTTTGAAAATCAACATGGCTTCGGGTGGGGTTCGAACCCTCAACCTCCATATCTCTAATCCAGCAGCATGCATTCCCACTATGCCAAGCAGCTAGCTGTCATGCACAGTCCAGCAAGACTATATCACATTGCATTGAAGAGCTGAACAATAGACTTCTAGAATGGCTGCTCGCACCTGCTCGTTAAGAATAGAATCTTGAGACAGTGGCAGTTAAGATGGAACACTTCATTGGGAGCACCTGTTCTGATACTAACTGACAGTTAGTATTGAGCCTTAAACAGGGGATAGAATCAGAATGAGTTTTTTGTCTTTACAACATCGTTGTAAAAAAACTAAAAGGAGTTGGCACGTGTCCTTTTCACAGATCGGAGTCATGCTTGTGATCTCTCTAACAGTCTTTGAATGAAGTTTATAGGTTAAAGGGTTCAGGCACAAATGGACCTCCGTGTGGGACATGCGCTGATCTCTTGAAAAATGCATTTTTGGAAAGACTGGGATTCTCCATAGACCTAGGCCTGTTTTTTTTACAAACCTGCCATTTAAAAAGTATTGGGAGTTGGGAGATGAAACTTTGACAATTTGGAGACATCCCATAGAGCTCGCTAACAACGCGCCAACTAAACTTCTAGGTGAAAGTGTTGATGTTTTATGACCGAAAAAGCCTCCTACACTCTAATCTTTAGAGTGGCGGAACTTTGGTTCATGGAGGTTCCACCACTGTTTTCAATGGGGACCAAGGCTTTAACAAAATCGCCAAAAACGGGAAAACGACAAGAGACACGGAGAAGCCTATAACTATACGCGATCTCCAAGCCGAGCCGGTCGTTTTAGTGTTTGAACGGTGTCTCTATCTCGAAAGGCCTAGGAGGAGATCCATTTTCTATTTTTACTGCCCCTGCACAAGAACGATAATAACTAGAAATGCATTCTCACAGAAAATGCTGGAAGCGGGCTTGCCTTTTGGGGCAGAGATGAAACAAAGTACTATTGAGAAAACAAAGCTAAAAGAAATCTTGGAAAAACTCCATCCACCCAGTCAGAAGTTATGGGCCAAACAATTCAGCCATCTTGGATTCAGCCATCTTGAAAGTGTTGTAGCTCTGCGTTTTGGGGATATACTAAATGACATACATGGTATTTTAAGTTGGCTAAGGAACACTGCATATGATATAATTTTGAAAATCAACATGGCTTCGAGCGGGATTCGAACTCACAACCTCCATATCTGTAATCCAACCCCTTTGCCATTGATATTAAATGACATACAATACATGATATTTGAAGTTGGCTAAGGAACACTGCATATGATATCATTTTGAAAATCAACATGGCTTCGACTGGGGTTCGAACCTCCAACCCCCATATCCCTAATTCAGCACATTTGCCATTCATACTAAATGACATACATGGCATTTTAAGTTGGCCAAGGAACACTGCATATGATATAATTTTGAAAATCAACATTGCTTTGACTGGGATTCGAACCCCCAACCTCCATATCTGTAATCCAGCACATTTGCCATGCATACTAAATGACATACATGGCATTTTAAGTTGGCCAAGGAACACTGCATATGATATAATTTTGAAAATCAACATGGCTTTGACTGGGTTTCGAACCCCCAACCTCAATATCTGTAATTCAGCACATTTGCCATGCATACTAAATGATATACATGGCATTTTAAGTCGGCCAAGGAACGCTGCATATGATATAATTTTGAAAATCAACATGGCTTTGACTGGGTTTCGAACCCCCAACCTCAATATCTGTAATTCAGCACATTTGCCATCCATACTAAATGATATACATGGCATTTTAAGTCGGCCAAGGAACGCTGCATATGATATAATTTAGAAAATCAACATGGCTTTGACTGGGATTCGAACCCCCAACCTCCATATCTGTAATCCAGCACATTTGCCATGCATACTAAATGATATACATGGCATTTTAAGTCGGCCAAGGAACGCTGCATATGATATAATTTAGAAAATCAACATGGCTTTGACTGGGATTTGAACCCCCAACCTCAATATCTGTAATCCAGCACATTTGCCATGCATACTAAATGACATACATGGCATTTTAAGTTGGCCAAGGAACACTGCATATGATATAATTTTGAAAATCAACATGGCTTTGACTGGGTTTCGAACCCCCAACCTCAATATCTGTAATTCAGCACATTTGCCATCCATACTAAATGATATACATGGCATTTTAAGTCGGCCAAGGAACGCTGCATATGATATAATTTAGAAAATCAACATGGCTTCGGGTGGGATTCGAACCCTCAACCTCCATATCTCTAATGCAGCGGCATGCATTACCACTAAGCCAAGCAGCTAATTGTCATGCATAGTCCAGCAAGACTATATTACATTGCATTGCAGAGCTGAACAATAGACTTCTAGAATGGTTGCTCGCACCTGCTCGTTAAGAATAGAATCTTGAGACAGTGACAGTTGAAATGGAACACTTCATTGGCTGCACCTGTTGTGATTGACTGAAAGACAGTTAGTATTGAGCTCTAGACAGGGGAGAGGATGAGAATGAGTTTTTTGTCTTTACAACATCGTTGTAAAAAAACTAAAAGGAGTTGGCACGTGTCCTTTTCACAGATCGGAGTCATGCTTGTGATCTCTCTAACAGTCTTTGAATGAAGTTTATAGGTGAAAGGGTTCAGGCACAAATGGACCTCCGTGCGTGTGGGACATGCGCTGATCTCTTGAAAAATGCACTTTTCGAAAGAATGGGATTCTCCATAGAGCCAGGCCTGTTTTTTTTACAAACCTGCCATTTAAAAAGTATTGGGAGTTGGGAGATGAAACTTTCACAATTTGGAGACATCCCATAGAGCTCGCTAACAACGCGTCAACTAAACTTCTAGGTGAAAGTGTTGATGTTTTATGACCGAAAAAGCCTCCTACACTCTAATCTCTAGAGTGGCGGAACTTTGGTTCATGAAGGTTCCACCATAGTTTTCAATGGAGACCCAGGCTTTAACAAAATCGCCAAAAACGGGAAAACGACAAGAGACACGGAGAAGCCTATAACGATACGCGATCTCCAAGCCGAGCCGGTCGTTTTAGTGTTTGAACGGTGTCTCTATCTCGAAAGGCCTAGGAGGAGATCCATTTTCTATTTTACTGCTGCCCTGCACAAGACCAATAATAATAATAACTAGAAATGCATTCTCACAGAAAATGCTGGAAGCGGGCTTGCCTTTTGGGGCAGAGATGAAACAAAGTACTATTGAGAAAACAAAGCTAAAAGAAATCTTGGAAAAACTCCATCCACCCAGTCAGAAGTTATGGGCCAAACAATTCAGCCATCTTGGATTCAGCCATCTTGAAAGTGTTGTAGCTCTGCGTTTTGGGGATATACTAAATGACATACATGGTATTTTAAGTTGGCTAAGGAACACTGCATATGATATAATTTTGAAAATCAACATGGCTTCGAGCGGGATTAGAACTCACAACCTCCATATCTGTAATCCAACCCCTTTGCCATTGATATTAAATGACATACAATACATGATATTTGAAGTTGGCTAAGGAACACTGCATATGATATCATTTTGAAAATCAACATGGCTTCGACTGGGGTTCGAACCTCCAACCCCCATATCCCTAATTCAGCACATTTGCCATTCATACTAAATGACATACATGGCATTTTAAGTTGGCCAAGGAACACTGCATATGATATAATTTTGAAAATCAACATGGCTTTGACTGGGATTCGAACCCCCAACCTCCATATCTGTAATCCAGCACATTTGCCATGCATACTAAATGACATACATGGCATTTTAAGTTGGCCAAGGAACACTGCATATGATATAATTTTGAAAATCAACATGGCTTTGACTGGGTTTCGAACCCCCAACCTCAATATCTGTAATTCAGCACATTTGCCATCCATACTAAATGATATACATGGCATTTTAAGTCGGCCAAGGAACGCTGCATATGATATAATTTAGAAAATCAACATGGCTTCGGGTGGGATTCGAACCCTCAACCTCCATATCTCTAATGCAGCGGCATGCATTACCACTAAGCCAAGCAGCTAATTGTCATGCATAGTCCAGCAAGACTATATTACATTGCATTGCAGAGCTGAACAATAGACTTCTAGAATGGTTGCTCGCACCTGCTCGTTAAGAATAGAATCTTGAGACAGTGACAGTTGAAATGGAACACTTCATTGGCTGCACCTGTTGTGATTGACTGAAAGACAGTTAGTATTGAGCTCTAGACAGGGGAGAGGATGAGAATGAGTTTTTTGTCTTTACAACATCGTTGTAAAAAAACTAAAAGGAGTTGGCACGTGTCCTTTTCACAGATCGGAGTCATGCTTGTGATCTCTCTAACAGTCTTTGAATGAAGTTTATAGGTGAAAGGGTTCAGGCACAAATGGACCTCCGTGTGGGACATGCGCTGATCTCTTGAAAAATGCACTTTTCGAAAGAATGGGATTCTCCATAGAGCCAGGCCTGTTTTTTTTACAAACCTGCCATTTAAAAAGTATTGGGAGTTGGGAGATGAAACTTTCACAATTTGGAGACATCCCATAGAGCTCGCTAACAACGCGTCAACTAAACTTCTAGGTGAAAGTGTTGATGTTTTATGACCGAAAAAGCCTCCTACACTCTAATCTCTAGAGTGGCGGAACTTTGGTTCATGAAGGTTCCACCATAGTTTTCAATGGAGACCCAGGCTTTAACAAAATCGCCAAAAACGGGAAAACGACAAGAGACACGGAGAAGCCTATAACGATACGCGATCTCCAAGCCGAGCCGGTCGTTTTAGTGTTTGAACGGTGTCTCTATCTCGAAAGGCCTAGGAGGAGATCCATTTTCTATTTTACTGCTGCCCTGCACAAGACCAATAATAATAAACTAGAAATGCATTCTCACAGAAAATGCTGGAAGCGGGCTTGCCTTTTGGGGCAGAGATGAAACAAAGTACTATTGAGAAAACAAAGCTAAAAGAAATCTTGGAAAAACTCCATCCACCCAGTCAGAAGTTATGGGCCAAACAATTCAGCCATCTTGGATTCAGCCATCTTGAAAGTGTTGTAGCTCTGCGTTTTGGGGATATACTAAATGACATACATGGTATTTTAAGTTGGCTAAGGAACACTGCATATGATATAATTTTGAAAATCAACATGGCTTCGAGCGGGATTAGAACTCACAACCTCCATATCTGTAATCCAACCCCTTTGCCATTGATATTAAATGACATACAATACATGATATTTGAAGTTGGCTAAGGAACACTGCATATGATATCATTTTGAAAATCAACATGGCTTCGACTGGGGTTCGAACCTCCAACCCCCATATCCCTAATTCAGCACATTTGCCATTCATACTAAATGACATACATGGCATTTTAAGTTGGCCAAGGAACACTGCATATGATATAATTTTGAAAATCAACATGGCTTTGACTGGGATTCGAACCCCCAACTTCCATATCTGTAATCCAGCACATTTGCCATGCATACTAAATGACATACATGGCATTTTAGGTTGGTCAAGGAACACTGCATATGATATAATTTTGAAAATCAACATGGCTTTGACTGGGTTTCGAACCCCCAACCTCAATATCTGTAATTCAGCACATTTGCCATCCATACTAAATGATATACATGGCATTTTAAGTCGGCCAAGGAACGCTGCATATGATATAATTTAGAAAATCAACATGGCTTCGAGCGGGATTAGAACTCACAACCTCTATATCTGTAATCCAACCCCTTTGCCATTGATATTAAATGACATACAATACATGATATTTGAAGTTGGCTAAGGAACACTGCATATGATATCATTTTGAAAATCAACATGGCTTCGACTGGGGTTCGAACCTCCAACCCCCATATCCCTAATTCAGCACATTTGCCATTCATACTAAATGACATACATGGCATTTTAAGTTGGCCAAGGAACACTGCATATGATATAATTTTGAAAGTCAACATGGCTTTGACTGGGATTCGAACCCCCAACCTCCATATCTGTAATCCAGCACATTTGCCATGCATACTAAATGACATACATGGCATTTTAAGTTGGCCAAGGAACACTGCATATGATGTAATTTTGAAAATCAACATGGCTTTGACTGGGTTTCGAACCCCCAACCTCAATATCTGTAATTCAGCACATTTGCCATCCATACTAAATGATATACATGGCATTTTAAGTCGGCCAAGGAACGCTGCATATGATATAATTTAGAAAATCAACATGGCTTCGGATGGGTTTCGAACCCTCAACCTCCATATCTCTAATGCAGCGGCATGCATTACCACTAAGCCAAGCAGCTAATTGTCATGCATAGTCCAGCAAGACTATATTACATTGCATTGCAGAGCTGAACAATAGACTTCTAGAATGCTTGCTCGCACCTGCTCGTTAAGAATGGAATCTTGAGACAGTGACAGTTGAAATGGAATCCTTCACTGGCTGCACCTGTTGTGATTGACTGAAAGACAGTTAGTATTGAGCTCTAAACTGGGGAGAAAATGAGAATGAGTTTTTTGTCTTTACAACATCGTTGTAAAAAAACTAAAAGGAGTTGGCACGTGTCCTTTTCACAGATCGGAGTCATGCTTGTGATCTCTCTAACAGTCTTTGAATGAAGTTTATAGGTTAAATTTTTCAGGCACAAATGGACCTCCGTGTGGGACATGCGCTGATCTCTTGAAAAATGCCCTTTTCGAAAGACTGGGATTCTCCATAGAGCCAGGCCTGTTTTTTTTACAAACCTGCCATTTAAAAAGTATTGGGATTTGGGAGATGAAACTTTGACAATTTGGAGACATCCCATAGAGCTCGCTAACAACGCGTCAACTAAACTTCTAGGTGAAAGTGTTGATGTTTTATGACCGAAAAAGCCTCCTACACTCTAATCTCTAGAGTGGCGGAACCTTGGTTCATGGAGGTTCCACCACTGTTTCCAATGGGGACCCAGGCTTTAACAAAATCGCCAAAAACGGGAAAACGACAAGAGACACGGAGAAGCCTATAACTATACGCGATCTCCAAGCCGAGCCGGTCGTTTTAGTGTTTGAACGGTGTCTCTATCTCGAAAGGCCTAGGAGGAGATCCATTTTCTATTTTTACTGTCCCCCTGCACAAGACCAAGCTATAACTAGAAATGCATTCTCACAGAAAATGCTGGAAGCGGGCTTGCCTTTTGGGGCAGAGATGAAACAAAGTACTATTGAGAAAACAAAGCTAAAAGAAATCTTGGAAAAACTCCATCCACCCAGTCAGAAGTTATGGGCCAAACAATTCAGCCATCTTGGATTCAGCCATCTTGAAAGTGTTGTAGCTCTGCGTTTTGGGGATATACTAAATGACATACATGGTATTTTAAGTTGGCTAAGGAACACTGCATATGATATAATTTTGAAAATCAACATGGCTTCGAGCGGGATTAGAACTCACAACCTCCATATCTGTAATCCAACCCCTTTGCCATTGATATTAAATGACATACAATACATGATATTTGAAGTTGGCTAAGGAACACTGCATATGATATCATTTTGAAAATCAACATGGCTTCGACTGGGGTTCGAACCTCCAACCCCCATATCCCTAATTCAGCACATTTGCCATTCATACTAAATGACATACATGGCATTTTAAGTTGGCCAAGGAACACTGCATATGATATAATTTTGAAAATCAACATGGCTTTGACTGGGATTCGAACCCCCAACCTCCATATCTGTAATCCAGCACATTTGCCATGCATACTAAATGACATACATGGCATTTTAAGTTGGCCAAGGAACACTGCATATGATATAATTTTGAAAATCAACATGGCTTTGACTGGGTTTCGAACCCCCAACCTCAATATCTGTAATTCAGCACATTTGCCATCCATACTAAATGATATACATGGCATTTTAAGTCGGCCAAGGAACGCTGCATATGATATAATTTAGAAAATCAACATGGCTTCGGGTGGGATTCGAACCCTCAACCTCCATCTCTCTAATGCAGCAGCATGCATTACCACTAAGCCAAGCAGCTAATTGTCATGCATAGTCCAGCAAGACTATATTACATTGCATTGCAGAGCTGAACAATAGACTTCTAGAATGCTTGCTCGCACCTGCTCGTTAAGAATAGAATCTTGAGACAGTGACAGTTGAAATGGAACTCTTCACTGGCTGCACCTGTTGTGATTGACTGAAAGACAGTTAGTATTGAGCTCTAAACTGGGGAGAAAATGAGAATGAGTTTTTTGTCTTTACAACATCGTTGTAAAAAAACTAAAAGGAGTTGGCACGTGTCCTTTTCACAGATCGGAGTCATGCTTGTGATCTCTCTAACAGTCTTTGAATGAAGTTTATAGGTTAAATTTTTCAGGCACAAATGGACCTCCGTGTGGGACATGCGCTGATCTCTTGAAAAATGCACTTTTCGAAAGACTGGGATTCTCCATAGAGCCAGGCCTGTTTTTTTTACAAACCTGCCATTTAAAAAGTATTGGGAGTTGGGAGATGAAACTTTCACAATTTGGAGACATCCCATAGAGCTCGCTAACAACGCGTCAACTAAACTTCTAGGTGAAAGTGTTGATGTTTTATGACCGAAAAAGCCTCCTACACTCTAATCTCTAGAGTGGCGGAACTTTGGTTCATGAAGGTTCCACCATAGTTTTCAATGGAGACCCAGGCTTTCACAAAATCGCCAAAAACGGGAAAACGACAAGAGACACGGAGAAGCCTATAACTGTACGCGATCTCCAAGCCGAGCCGGTCGTTTTAGTGTTTGAACGGTGTCTCTATCTCGAAAGGCCTAGGAGGAGATCCATTTTCTATTTTACTGCTGCCCTGCACAAGAACGATAATAATAAACTAGAAATGCATTCTCACAGAAAATGCTGGAAGCGGGCTTGCCTTTTGGGGCAGAGATGAAACAAAGTACTATTGAGAAAACAAAGCTAAAAGAAATCTTGGAAAAACTCCATCCACCCAGTCAGAAGTTATGGGCCAAACAATTCAGCCATCTTGGATTCAGCCATCTTGAAAGTGTTGTAGCTCTGCGTTTTGGGGATATACTAAATGACATAGATGGTATTTTAAGTTGGCTAAGGAACACTGCATATGATATAATTTTGAAAATCAACATGGCTTCGAGCGGGATTAGAACTCACAACCTCCATATCTGTAATCCAACCCCTTTGCCATTGATATTAAATGACATACAATACATGATATTTGAAGTTGGCTAAGGAACACTGCATATGATATCATTTTGAAAATCAACATGGCTTCGACTGGGGTTCGAACCTCCAACCCCCATATCCCTAATTCAGCACATTTGCCATTCATACTAAATGACATACATGGCATTTTAAGTTGGCCAAGGAACACTGCATATGATATACTTTTGAAAATCAACATGGCTTTGACTGGGATTCGAACCCCCAACCTCCATATCTGTAATCCAGCACATTTGCCATGCATACTAAATGACATACATGGCACTTTAAGTTGGCCAAGGAACACTGCATATGATGTAATTTTGAAAAACAACATGGCTTTGACTGGGTTTCGAACCCCCAACCTCAATATCTGTAATTCAGCACATTTGCCATCCATACTAAATGATATACATGTATGGCATTTTAAGTCGGCCAAGGAACGCTGCATATGATATAATTTAGAAAATCAACATTGCTTCGTGTGGGTTTTGAACCCTCAACCTCCATATCTCTAATGCAGCAGCATGCATTACCACTAAGCCAAGCAGCTAATTGTCATGCATAGTCCAGCAAGACTATATTACATTGCATTGCAGAGCTGAACAATGGACTTCTAGAATGCTTGCTCGCACCTGCTCGTTAAGAATGGAATCTTGAGACAGTGACAGTTGAAATGGAATCCTTCACTGGCTGCACCTGTTGTGATTGACTGAAAGACAGTTAGTATTGAGCCTTTAACAGGGGAGAAAATGAGAATGAGTTTTTTGTCTTTACAACATCGTTGTAAAAAAACTAAAAGGAGTTGGCACGTGTCCTTTTCACAGATCGGAGTCATGCTTGTGATGTCTCTAACAGTCTTTGAATGAAGTTTATAGGTTAAATTTTTCAGGCACAAATGGACCTCCGTGTGGGACATGCGCTGATCTCTTGAAAAATGCACTTTTCCAAAGACTGGGATTCTCCATAGAGCCAGGTCTGTTTTTTTTACAAACCTGCCATTTAAAAAGTATTGGGAGTTGGGAGATGAAACTTTCACAATTTGGAGACATCCCATAGAGCTCGCTAACAACGCGTCAACTAAACTTCTAGGTGAAAGTGTTGATGTTTTATGACCGAAAAAGCCTCCTACACTCTAATCTCTAGAGTGGCGGAATTTTGGTTCATGGAGGTTCCACCACTATTTTCAATGGGGACCCAGGCTTTCACAAAATCGCCAAAAACGGGAAAACGACAAGAGACACGGAGAAGCCTATAACTGTACGCGATCTCCAAGCCGAGCCGGTCGTTTTAGTGTTTGAACGGTGTCTCTATCTCGAAAGGCCTAGGAGGAGATCCATTTTCTATTTTACTGCTGCCCTGCACAAGACCAATAATAATAAAACAGGACTTAGAGATTACTATAAACGGGCCTTGCTCTGCAAGGGCCATGCTCTGCATGGTCCTTGCTCCGCAAGCCCGCTTAAATAATAATAAAACAGGACTTAGAGATTACTATAAACGGGCCTTGCTCTGCAAGGGCCATGCTCTGCATGGTCCTTGCTCCGCAAGCCCGCTTAATAAATAAAGAAACAGGACTTAGAGATTACTATAAACGGGCCTTGCTCTGCAAGGGCCATGCTCTGCATGGTCCTTGCTCCGCAAGCCCGCTTAATAAGAAACAGGACTTAGAGATTACTATAATCGGGCCTTGCTCTGCAAGGGCCATGCTCTGCATGGTCCTTGCTCCGCAAGCCCGCTTAATAAATAAGAAACAGGACTTAGAGATTACTATAATCGGGCCTTGCTCTGCAAGGGCCATGCTCTGCATGGTCCTTGCTCCGCAAGCCCGCTTAAATAATAATAAAACAGGACTTAGAGATTACTATAAACGGGCCTTGCTCTGCAAGGGCCATGCTCTGCATGGTCCTTGCTCCGCAAGCCCGCTTAATAAATAAAGAAACAGGACTTAGAGATTACTATAAACGGGCCTTGCTCTGCAAGGGCCATGCTCTGCATGGTCCTTGCTCCGCAAGCCCGCTTAATAAGAAACAGGACTTAGAGATTACTATAATCGGGCCTTGCTCTGCAAGGGCCATGCTCTGCATGGTCCTTGCTCCGCAAGCCCGCTTAATAAATAAGAAACAGGACTTAGAGATTACTATAATCGGGCCTTGCTCTGCAAGGGCCATGCTCTGCATGGTCCTTGCTCCGCAAGCCCGCTTAATAAAACAGGACTTAGAGATTACTATAAACGGGCCTTGCTCTGCAAGGGCCATGCTCTGCATGGTCCTTGCTCCGCAAGCCCGCTTAATAAATAAATAAAGAAACAGGACTTAGAGATTACTATAATCGGGCCTTGCTCTGCAAGGGCCATGCTCTGCATGGTCCTTGCTCCGCAAGCCCGCTTAATAATTAAACGGGACTTAGAGATTACTATAATCGGGCCTTGCTCTGCAAGGGCCTTGCTCCGCAAGCCCGCTTAATAAAGGAACAGGACTTAGAGATTACTATAATTGGGCCTTGCTCTGCAGGGTCCTTGCTCCGCAAGCCCGCTTAATAAAGAAACTGGACTTAGAGATTACTAGAATCGGGCCTTGCTCTGCAAGGGCCTTGCTCTGCCTGAAGACATGATATCAGTGAAACATTATCTTTGTTGGATGTATTATGTTTTCTTATCATAATTTTTGAAAATTACTGACTGAGGAAAACACTGTCTATGTAGGTCTATGTAAATGTGTGGCAAATGTGTACATAAGATCAAGCATTCAATAAGAGGGGGCCAACAAAGAGCCCTATGAGGCGGAATTCCAGCCCACCACGCTGCAACACTGAACAATGCAGAGCATGCCCAAACGAGCACACACACACACACACACACACACACACACACACACACACACACACACACACACACACACACACACACACACACACACTCGGATGAGTCACAGTGTGCCCCATGTATGCATTTATTAGCTCATACGGCTCTCAGAGCCCAATAGCGAGGACTAATGGATTCAGGGGACATTGAGTTTGATCTGAAAGGAATTCAAACATCCACACATGCGTGTACACAGGTGCGCACACACATGCATGTGTGACCACACACACACACTAGAGAGAACAGGGCGTTGTGTTGTGTGTGTGCGTGCGTGTTTGTGTTTGTGTGTGTACAGTATGTGCATGTAACCCACCTGCTTTGCAATCAATAATGTCTCAAATAGTATAAAACACATCATGACTGTTTTCAATAAGTGCTGCAAGACATGCTACATTGCTCAATGTTCTACATTAGTTCAAGCACATGGAGACTTGCAATATATAATCCACATGAAGATTTTACTAATAAGGTTGTGTAGGATGTTCTGACAAGCCTGCAAAGTAATTGTGAGTGATCCCCAATGATCATAGATCCAAAGGCCCATATGTGTAAAGACACTCCTCACCACTATTTGCTCAAGGCAGTGTTTCCCAACATGCTGTGAGGTGGAGGTAAGTAGTTATTACATCACTGCCAGTTCATACAGTACATTTAGTCTTCAACTTCCCATGGAAACCACAACAGAAAACAAGTGGGAAAACATATATTCCCTACCACTATCCATACCTCCCTTCCTTTCTTCCACTCATCGTTTCTCTCCGTTCTGCTCTGATTTCTTCAAGTCTCTCTTTCCCTTCTCTTACCTGTTCTTCCCATATATCCCTCTATTCCTCCTTTAATTCTTACAGCTTGCCACTCTCCTTCTCTCCTGTTTTCCCTAGTCTTTGTCTAAAACTTTGTCCCTTTCTCCTTCTCATCTCCCAATCTCTCTATTCTTCCCGTCAATACTCTCAGTTTATCCCTTCTCTCCCTCCCTCCATCCTCTCCTCTTTCCTCCTTTCCTTTCCAGACCAGTCTTCATGGCATACGTCCAGGTGTGTGTGTGTGTGTGTGTGTGTGTGTGTGTGTGTGTGTGTGTGTGTGTGTGTGTGTGTGTGTGTGTGTGTGTGTGTGTGTGTGTGTGTGCGTGCACGTGCTTGCGTGTGTGTATGTGTACTCTTAAGTGAAATACTCTGGAAACTGATTTAGTTTTGAGCCTTGAAAGCTCCAGTGTGTAAGTGTGTGTGTGTTTGCTCTTTCATCATGGTGGCATTGAATAAAGCCCTGATGGCAATCAAACATGCAGGTGGGTAAAACCAGCAGGCTCTTTCAAATAAAGGACCACACTGGGAAGCCATTTGAAGTGCGTGTGTGTGCGTGCGTGCATGTGGACTCATTCAAGAAAGGACCACGCTGGGCAGCCCGTTGAAACTCCTCCATTTCTCTTCTGCTTATTTGCCTTGTGCCACTCTGATCCTGCTGCTCCTGAATGCTTTGCACAAATAATGTCACTGCTCGTGCCTCTGTGTGCTTTGCCTCAGCCACTTCAAAGTATTCACAGTAAATAATAGTACTGCTAGTGTCCCGATGTACTGGGTCGCAATGAAAAATCACAGCCTGTGACTGAGTGTTCTTTTCCATCTATTCAGACTAACAATGACACAAATCTAACCCAGGTGATTACCACACTGTACACCCATATCCCTGATCACAGCCCAAACTACCCAAAATGTAAGTCTTTTAAGATTCTTTTTTAATGTTGTTTCACGTGAAAATGTAATACTGTTGTTGTAACCCATATATAAATCACCTTCAATCATAATCCTAAAAAGGTCATTAAACACCAGACTAAACTTCAAATAATTACTTTTTAATTGATGAGTGTTTGATATAAGCTTTCCAGACTGAAACATGCTCATATGTTCCTGTTCTTTAATTTCCTTCAGGATCAATAAAGTATTGCCACTCTACAATACAACTGTCTATGATTCACTTCTACTCTAGTATCTTAATATTGGAAAGTGGAGAGTGAGTGAAAGATATCCATGGTGCACATGTGTCTGTCCTGGTGGTAGGGTTAGTTATAAGAGATTTACCCACATATATCCTGTTGTTAGGGTTAGTTATTATCTGTTAGTGTGAGATGTACCCATATGTTCCCATCCTGATGGTATAGGGTTAGTTAGTATATACATGTATTGTAGTGAGACGTACCCATATGTTGCCGTCCTGTGGTAGGGTTAGTATATATTTGAGTGAGACGTACCCATATGTTGCCATCCTGGTGGTAGGGTTTCCCGTTGCGTCCCGTGTCGCTGTAGAGGAGCCGGTATCGGGTGGTCCAGTCGGAGCTGCTGTACCTGCCCTGCGTGGCCACCGCACTCACCTGTCTCCTGCTGCCCAGGTCCACCTGCAGCCACTGGTAGTGGTCGCTGTCCAGCGGAGACCAGCCACCAGCACCTGTAGAAACAGGAAAATAGTATTGATTCATGCATTGCTAGGACTGGTGGGTAAAGAATAGTTATGATGCAATTTGTAGCCACTGGTAGTGGTCACTAGGGGGGACCAGACAACCGTACCTGCTGATGAACCATTGAAGCAAATTTTATGTCAACAAATCTCATTGTTCAAAGCCGTTGCTCTGAAGGCACTGTAATTTCCATTTGATGGTCAGCAATCTTGCTTTGACAAAGCATAACAGCTGAGGCAAACATTGTGAGTCCAGAAAATAAAGAGCGGACCACATAGTATTTACAGCCAATTGAATAAAGTAGATAATAATGAGAGGGCAGAAAAGGGCAGAAAAAACGTTATTCAGTCCAGATAGTTCACCTCTGCTAGTCAAATAGCAAGGTGGCTGAGGCTCATTACGGAGGCTAAGGCCCATGGACCAGGCATACTAATTATGCTTTATCTGCCTACACCCAGCAGGGCACAGTGTGTGTTACTGGAGTGTGTGTGTCTGTGTGTGTAGGTGTAGGTGTAGGTGTGTGTGTAAAGGGTGGATGAACAGGAGGAGGGATAAGGCAAGACCAACCCAGCAAAATAATCCAACATCTGATGTGATTATTTACTCATTACTTTGAGTATTGGCTGCTGTTGATAAACAGGAAATATCATTGAAAAGTCAATACTTCTTAATTCTACGTGAACAAACTGTTGTGATGATGTGATGTTATCATGGGGAAGGACGTGCATTCTGCCTCATACATCTCGCTGTGTAGAGATAATATTAACAAGAGAACGGGAAAAAGAAGGAAAAAAGAATTAGCTGTTTGACTTTGACCAACTGGGAGTGTGAAATCAATGGAACGAAGGGAGGAAAGAAAAAGAAGGAAAAGGGTCCATGACAATCCATGACACCATGTTAAACGGAGCAACAGAGCATGCAATACAGTGTGAGTTCCCGAATGGAAATGAACTTGTGAGAAGAGAGCAGTGAGTGTGTGTGTGTGTGTGTGTGTGTGTGTGTGTGTGTGTGTGTGTGTGTGTGTGTGTGTGTGTGTGTGTGTGTGTGTGTGTGTGTGTGTGTGTGTGTGTGTGCATGCGGGGAGGCAGGGAGAAGGTTACAGGAAGGGCAAACAGTAGAGAGAGGAAATGACATGCAGCCATTTTTTGAACGAGATCAAGGAGTGACACCCTCTCCATCACTACAGATACTGAACTAAACTGTGATTGGATCTAGTAGGCTTACAGTACCTGACTGTAGCTGGAGAGCAAAAAAGAGTGAAAGAGTTCCTTTGGTAATTATTTAAATGTACTTTATACCTCTGCTGGTCTGCTGGATATATGGATATTTGTTTGTTTGTTTTTTAGAAAAAGTCTGACAAAACAGAGATTCAACAACCGCTGCCAAGAAAAGGACTTTGTTAAATCCTGACACATTTCCTGATATATTTGCTGGGTGATAGTCAAAAAAGAGAATGGGTGAGAGTGATAATTTGAGAAACCGAAAAGAGTCTTTCTTTTGATGCAATTTCCTATCAGACTTCACGCCTTTCTTTTCATATAAAGAGTCGTATATCACTGATTCAAAAAGTTTAAACATCAAGCAAATACTGCACTTGGATTCAGTCCAGCCATCTCACTCATCCACCTGATTCCTAGGAGAAGTTAATTAGTGAAATCACCTGCCATGACATTAAAGACAGATGGAAAAACATGACAGGCCATTAAGCTTACTTTCATGGCAGTACATTAAGATTTTACTTTTGTCCACCTCTGATGTTCGTTCATATGGGTAGGGGGCTACACCCCCAACACTGCCTTTTAACATGAAGAGCAGAGCCGTTCTCTCCCTTACCAAAGCAGGACATGAGAAAGCAAAGTGAGTTTTTGTTCTGCTGAATATAATATGACATGAATCGGACCGTCATCAGTGGTGGGCTGTAATATGAAACCTGACGTGATTATCTGTATTGCCCACAGCAGGGGTCTCATCTGCACTGTGTAGTTGCTGTGCGGCCGGATGGAATGACCTTAAGAGCATTGGCATGCTGATCGCTTGGAAAAAGAACAGCAGAATGGCAATAAAGAAGGATCACAATACAGTAGCCTACTTAGACTACACTGAAGGAGTGAAAGAAACACAGACTACACAAACTACTGCTTTCAGCTGCTGAAGCAGTTCAAGAAGGGAACAATGAATGAATACACTGCAAACTAATACTGAAGAATTTGATACCACACACACCACCATTTCACCGGCCTCTTCCCAGCATACAAATGTGCTCTTCAGAGGAGAAGGAGGAAGAGGAGGAGGAGCTAATTTAAAGCTAGTTAATGAAGTTGCTAATCTAAATGTCAGCCAAGACTACAAAAGGATGAAAATGTAGGAATTTAAATTCTTTGGTGATGGAAAAAGCACAAAAAGAAGAATGAAAGAAAAGAATGAAAAATAACTTTGAACAACTCATGAAAGGTTGAAATTTCAGCCTTTCAGACTATAGATAAAGAGCGAGGAAAAGAGGTACTTGAAGGAAGAAATGCCAGGATGGATATTGGCCTAGCAGGAGAATGTGATTCGAACAAAAATGAACTGCAAGGATCAGTGCACACACAGCATACACATTTATTAACACTCCAATCCCATGGTTTGACACATTAGTATTTTTGACTAACACACACTTAACAACCTCTCTCCTCTGTGCCACTCTCTCACTGTCACTCGTCATTGTCCCCTGCTCTCCTTCTCATTAACTTCCCACTGGCCTGGCTTGCTCTCTCTCTCTCTCTCTCTCTCTCTCTCTCTCTCTCTCTCTCTCTCTCTCTCTCTCTCTCTCTCTCTCTCTCTCTCGTTACTTCAACTTTATTGCACTCTCACTCTCTCTTCCATTAATATTCACTTGGCCCATTAACATTCACAGTTTTTTGTGCTGCACCAGTTTGTTGTGCTGTGTTGCTTTTACTCTCCCTTCTCTTGTTCACTTATCTTGACTGCTGAGCAGTGGTGGTCTAAGCCAATTTTTCCAAATTCTCTCTCTTCGGCTAACCCAACTGAATAAACACTAGTGTGTGTACACACACGCACACACACACACACACACACAAAATTCCCTGCACGCACATGCAAACGCACATGCGCGCACACACACACTTAAAAATGGCTTCCCAGTGTGATCCACACACACACACACACACACACACACACTCCTGATATGTGCCCCCCAGTCTATGCACACAAACATACACACACAAACACATACAAACACAAACACACAGGCACACATACACACACACACACACAAACACCTCACACACACACACACAAACACCTCACACTAGGGCCGTCAAAAGTAATCGATGCGCCAAAGGATCGCGATCCAGGGCATTGACAATCCAGCATCGATTCGGCCACAAGCCGAACCCAGTTTCGTCTGATAACGTTTTTTTCTTTGCAGTTTGTGGTTGCCTAAGGTGTACCTATTAAGATTCCAGACGATGCCCGGTGATATCCCTTGAGCATTTTCAGATATTGAGCCTTTTATGCTTGATGTGCTGCAGCCATAGATTACAACAGTCTTTGGCTCCCAATTCATGTTATGCTGACCAAATACCCTATACCATACTTATTTTGAGTTTGTTTACATGGTGGGATGTGTATGAGAACAGGTGGTGAGGTATGGACATCGGTGGGGGTGGGGTCATGCATGTTTGGGGGCGGGGCATTCACCCAAAAAGCCTGATTTTCCAAGTCGGAGACACAAAGGCCAACATTTCGCCAAACGTGGCTTTATATCTCATAGTGGGTTGTTTGGTTTTGCTGTTTGTAGTTGACCAACACTTACCCATCAGGATAAGAGTGGGTGATGTGCCAATTTCAGATATTAACCCTTTCATGTTGATTTCGCTGCAGCCATAGCCCACAAGCTTTTGACAGCTTCATAACTGCACTATGATTAACCATAGAGCATTCTGGGTGGTAGGCCTGCCACATCAAAGTGGAGAAAGTGTCCACGTACCAAATAAATTTTAGACAATTACATAACTAGCTGTTTGTCAAGCAGAAATATGTAACATTTAGGCGAATATTGGTGGTGTCAGCTTAGACATACCCAGAAAGGATTACTAATTCAACACAGAATTTCACCATTTCATACATTGCTATTTACTCTTCCTGTGCTGTTGTAACACAAAATAAAAATTGTAAGTAATAATTACATAATTTTTGTCTGATTATTTGTTTGCCTACAAAGTACATAATTTCAGTGGTGGTCGTATTAACATGGAAAGAGATAAAATTAAAAATGGAAATCCAGCCCATGCCATATCAGGGTGTGACACTGTGGCATCCTATTTTGGTATTGGTAAAGGCTCTGTTATCAAGACCCTAAAAGCTGGATATCACTTGACATTAATTGGTAATGTGCTGGCACCATTCCAACAACTTTCCAGTGAGGCCACTAACTTTGTGTCGGCATGTTATGGCATTCCAGACAGTATCAGCATGTCACATACAAGGTTGGTGGTATGGGCAAAAAAGAATGGGAAAGGTCATTTATCTTCACCTAACCTGGCTGCTCTTCCACCAACAACAGAGGCATTTCTTGAGAATGTGAAAAGGGCTCATTTTCAAGCAATATTGTGGAGGACATTGGTTCACACTCCACCTGAACTATCTCCTGAAGCATTTGGATGGAAGAAAGACCCATGCAACAAAGCACTGATACCAATAAGTGTTCCAGAAAAGGTCAAAGTGGCACCAAACTACATTTTACAGATGATCAGATGTGGTTGCAAGAGTAAAAGCCCCTGCAATTCTAAGAAATGTAGCTGTGCTGTAAACAGTGTGCCTTGCACCATTTTCTGTGCATGTTTTTGGCTGGGATGCTGCCGAACCAATGTTGTGTGAGC
This sequence comes from Engraulis encrasicolus, assembly GCF_034702125.1. NCBI lineage: Eukaryota > Metazoa > Chordata > Actinopteri > Clupeiformes > Engraulidae > Engraulis > Engraulis encrasicolus. The sequence goes on along the minus strand of NW_026945801.1, from coordinate 7,858 downwards.
TTTACTGTGTGTGTGTGTGTGTGTGTGTGTGTGTGTGTGTGTGTGTGTGTGTGCGCGTGTGCGTGTAGTACAATGTAGGCTATAGGTGTTTTAGGTGTTAAGGACTCTGTATGTTGTATAGGTGTAGACAGGTCTTTCTGTGCGAATTTAAATGCATGTACATGTCTTATTTGATGGTTTCATGGACTTTTAAGTGATCATTTACAGTATTTGCCTACTGCTTAAACACTATAGGCAGATGCTTAAACCAAAGTAGCGTATCGTTAAGTTGTTGGTGCATAACTTAAACACTTATTGCTTGACTTTAAACAAAAGTAAGCATTACACTTTCATACCAGTTTAGCAAGGCACTTGCTCCTTTACGCAACACACAGACTCCAGCTGTCTACACACAATTTCATACACAAGACACTGTTGAAAAGTAAAATCTCAGAGTGTCATTGTGAAAACACATCTGTTAAAAAAACAAAACACACTGATGTATGACAAGATTTAGACACAGACAATAAAACACATGCTTTCAAAATTGAACACTATTCTGCCATGTTACAAAGTTGCATGCTTTATATTACATTGCATTTGTTTTATTTTGCATTTATTTGTTTTACTTTGATTGCTTGTATGCTAAACAAGGCGAATAGTACAATGGTACTAAAGTGTAGAATATGGAGTATGGCATTGACTGACTCACGTACTGTAAAACCTAGCCTGATACATGCCGCCAAGAGTAGCCTTTGTCTTCATCATCACATGTTAGGTAATGTGAACATGATAGTTTGTAGAAATAGTGTCATTTTCAGAACACAACCAAGCAAGACCACTTGAGCAAACTGACTGAACATGATATAATTTTGATGATGTCATGTAGATGTCAGCTGCATAGTGTGTCTGTGAAAATGTATTGTATTTTGTGAATACCTCATACCTCATAACCAAACAAAGTAGCCTATACTGACTTGATTGTCATTGATGATTGTCATTACAGCATGTTGACGTAACCCCATATTTATATCATATTTAGATGTTTGAAAATTTGTGAATATAACCAATACAGAAAAGAGGTACATAAGCTCACCTACACACTGTTGTATTTAGAGTGATGTACTGTTTGAGATATATTTTGCTTCGGTTGTCCTGTACTGTAATGTCCTGTACTGTAAGGTGCAGTTTTGTAATGTTTTTGGGGTCTTGTGTGAAAATGTACATTCTGTGAGACTGAATAGACTGCTCCAAAAAGAAAGACTGCTGTGTTTTGTATAAAGCAGACAACTGTTTTAAAGTTGATCTAATTTGTTTTCTCATTTGGTGCTTTTGTGTGTCTTTTGACATGAAAGTGAGGTTTTGACAAAAGATTGTAAGGTTTTTATGGCAATGTTTATGCTTTCATAGCAGAGCTTCCTGTTGCCATATATGTGATGGGTTTATCTCCAAGTGTTGAGAGTAATTGGCTTGTTTTGACTCTATGAGCCAAATTTTGCAAATTGTGTGCAAGCAGTCGGCAAAAACTGTAATACCAGTCAGGATACACTGGATTGACTTAATTTTTTGACTCAACCGTATATATAATGTATAGCTGTTTTCCTATGTTTAGACCTCTCTCTCTCTCTCTCTCTCTCTCTCTCTCTCTCACTGTCTCTGAGCGTGCGGTACTGTATGTTGCAGTGTATATAGGTCTTTCTGTGTAAATTTAAATGCATGTACAGATCTTATTTGATGGCTTTATGGATTTAAGTGATCATTCAATACCAGTCTGGATACACTGGATGTGGGTAGATGACGGATAGGCAGCAAAAAACATTTTTTTCACAAAACATTGTTTATGAGGGGAAAAAGTATATGTCTACGTAGTGCAGCAATTAATCTTTCAAAAAATCCAAGTGGTCACAATGTTGGTCTATTCATTGATTATTTATTTACGTTGATAAAGCAATTTGCTGAAAATATGTCCTTTGGTGTGACGTTAAGAAATAAATATATTAAGTAATGTAGAAATGGCTTGATGGAGTTTTATGAACATTGTTACACTCTTCATATTTATTGCATTTTTTTAAAGTCTTAATTTAATGAGAAATTACCATTTAGGTTTTTTTTCCCCCATTAGATGTGAGATTATTAGAAACCTTCGAGGAAAAACAGGGATATCTTTCTTTTAAATGTTCAAAATTGTCCGAATTTATACTAACTTTTCAGGGACGATAATTTGTTCTTCCCTAATGCAATATTCAGTGTTTATCAAACATATTGTTTAGCTCAAACAAATATTTGAGCGTTTAAAACATGTCACACCGTAGGACATTCATGTCACGCTAAAGGACAGAAATGCAAAACTGAGTCAGAAACAAATATATCAACATGATTATTTTGTCTTTTGATCATAATATAATCTTGTAGTCAATATGGACCTACACTTTACACTTATACGTTTTTGAATCATCTATCGTAACTCTTAATGACAGCCATGCGGTCATTGAATGTAACCTGCAGAGCTCATAAGACTCATACTGAAGGGTGGCCTTGGCATGACCATCACACTTTTGTAGGTATGCTATGACTGTCACACCATTGAACCTGTAGTGTGTAGTGGCCAGTGCCTGTTTGGTATCTCAAGCTGGACAGCACATTTATGCTGTATATTGAGCTCTCCACAGCATACTTTATTCATCTATACTCCTCTATATACTCTCTCACTGATCTTTCCTTCATTGTTACCGTTATATTTTATGGTTTCAAAGCACCATTAATGACATTTTATATCATTTGACAGTATCTAAAATCAACAGCAAATATTCATCAACAATGCATCAAAGTATAAATTCCAAAGACCAATAAAGGAATAAGTAATTTGAATACACAATATTTATCTAGTCAAACAACAAAACAAAAAAATATGTACTACCAGTTGTTTTAAAAGCTATTTCTCAAATATCTAGTCCATTGGTGTGACCTGTTTGTCCTTTGGTGTGATACTCCAAAGTGTCACACCATAGGACTTTTACCATCACACCATAGGACTTTTACCATCACACCATAGGACTTTTGAGCTTTTGAGTTAATTTAAAGCCATGTCGTTGCCAACTGAAATACAATTTCACCTTTAGTAAGATTCATTTTCATACATCTACATAAGAAAAAAATATCAAAAATATACACTATTGTCAAAATGTATTTTATGGCTGTCACACCAAAGGACTACAAAACTAATACATCTTGTGGTAGCAAAACATAATTGATTGACTGAAGAATTCTGAGAGAAAAATCTAAAATCCACCCTTGCCATTGGCTTCTTAAGGGTCTAAAGTCACAATTTATGTACCGCTGGAGCTTCAATAATAGATAATTATCCACAGAATTAACCAAAAAATGATGTCACACCACTGGACATTATTTTCTGCGACAAAGTTTCACAAGTCCATACGGTCTCAGAAAAACAGGGAAAAAATTAAGCATTGCCACTTGCTAAAATAGACACCTTGAAAAACATGCCAGGGTTGTTTAGACAAATGACTGAGCTTTGATTATTTATTTAAAAATGTTTTAATATGGAGAACCAGGCTTGCCTCAGTCACACCATAGGACAAATGTGACATTTGACTCAAAATTAAGTATACTTATTTAAGCTCTGGATTTATTACACATTACTTTTTCACAACAACGACATTAGTTTAATCATTTAAAGCATTGACAATTTTGAAAGTATGAATTTACTTAATTTTAAGAGCCTGCGACAGCAAAATTTACACGTCACGTCATCTACCCATGTATGTCATTTCTTTACTCATCTTTTGGAACAGCCAACGACTGCTCACCAGTTACCCCCACACTCTGTTGTTCTTTTTTTTTTCTTTTATGTTGGCTATTTGTGGTAGGCTACCTACCGGCGATGTTGACATGTATGATGTCATGATGTGATGTTATGCAGGATCTCACAATGCATAATCCGTTCCATACTTTACAGTCTTATTCTAAGCAATGTTGTGAATGTTTTTACTGAGGCATTTGTTGATTTGTCATTCATGACCTGATTTATATAACTAAATGCATAAAAATAGGCCGAAATCACGTTTTTTAAGGTTATTAGCAGTATTTTCTCTGTACCTGGATAACAAAAGGAGATAGCCACAATTAACCAGAGTAAATATTCTTGTATGTACGATATTAACAAAATAAAAAAGGAACTTTGAAGCTGGCATTTTCAGGTGGTCAGATTCATTGCATCAAAATATAATGCAAATTAGTGCATATTTAATTAGATAATAGCCTAATTAGCATATTTAAACATAAAATATAGAAAACTTGTAATACATTTTTTTCTCCAATTCATACGAGTAATCATCTGATAAAGTTTCATATTGATATCTGCGAGTTAAAAAAAATACCCTATTCACCTACAGTGTCTCGCCTTATTTGTGGGATTGCTGTTATGAAAGGGTTAATTATTACCCCATATTGGGTTTGTTTCAATAAGGGCAGTGTTAAGGCAGTCCAATGTGAATGTTTTTCAGGTAATATAAGCAATTTGGTACATTTTGTAACATTATTCACAGTAATATTAGGTGTCTTTAGTTTTTTGTCATAATTTGCATTTATGGGACAATAAAGGCTCAAAATCTGAAAATGCTCAAGTGATATCACCGGGCATCGTCTGAAATCTTGAAGACTTGCCTAAAATCTATCAGATAAAGCAAAAAAAAGAACTTTATCAAAGACATCTGGGTTCAACCCCACGTCTCCCGGACTAATACCCGCGCCTCCCATTTTGCCTCTCCTCCCTCCCTGTCTTTTCTTTCAATTTCGGTTGCGCGTGCAACACTACATCCAAAGGGTTGGTGCTGCCCACTCTCTCTCTCTCTCTCTCTCTCTCTCTCTCTCTCCACATGAATTTCATCAACCTCTAACCTATTCCGTGTCTCGTTCTCCGTTCTCCCAATAATCAACGTCTTTGAAAGCCTGACATTAAATCGGCATTGCGCATCATACATTTTTGAAACAAATAGGCTATGGGGACAGCACCGCTCGTGCTTATAAATCAACGTGGATCAATGACCATATTCATAGACCGTGCTCTCCACATTAATGTCACCTAGGCCTATCTAACCTATTCCGTGTCTCGTTCTCCGTTCTCAATAATCATCGTCTTTGAAAGCGTGACATTAAATCGGCATTGCGCGTCATACACGTTTGAAACAAATAGGCTATGAGGACAGCACCGCTCGTGCTTAATAAATCAACGTCGATCAATGACCATATTCATAGACTGCGCCCTACATCTGCATGACATGAACCTATGATTGATAATGCAAAAAAGCTTCTGGAATCTTTGTCTTGGAGCACTTTTGTGTTCCCACCAATGTCAAAATCAAAGTTTCGCCCTTGGTGCCCATGCCCATGGTGACAGGTTTAATTTTCCCCGTTGTGGACGAATGGGATAACACGGCTTGGTTTCATTTTTCGAGTCGATCACACTAATTTGCAGGCGTTTTACTGCCATCTGGTTACTTTTCTTATAGCATCCATCTTAGGTCGAGAAACTGGCACCAAATATTTGCTAATTAAGATACCGACCTCCAGAAGAGACACTGAATAATAGGCTAACACAAAGTAGACCCATGCTTTAATATCTATAGGCCTATATTGTCCTTGATTTCCCTCTGGATTAATAAATGATAGCCTAAAACAGGTGATGCTGTTCATCACACTGTTCAGTTAAAGCTCCCCGCGCTCGTGTTTGCATTAGAACTAGAGCTAAAATGCCACTTTGGACCTACGTCCCCCTCTGGCTCTAAGCCCACGAAATGTAATCTATAGCGCAGCTTTGCCGGTAGGAGGGGGGCGAGACTAACGAATGGCTGAAGTTAGGTCAGGTGTCTATAATGGTCGCGACGTGAAGGCATGCGGCAGTCAAATATTTGTTTGCATGGATCAACTGATTATATCAAACAAGCTTCGTTGAAATAAGACAACTTAAGGTAAGACAATAATGGGTTAAGCGCCAAGGAAGACTTTGTAAGGTTTTTTTGTATTATGCGTTGTTCCCCCATTAATCCTTTTTAACGCATTGGTGCAGCAACCAACTTTGGCAAATCGCATTGAAACAAGCTCGTGAAATGCACTTAGAACTATGTGGTGGTTAGCCCTGCGCAGTGGCTATTCAGCAGATAGGCTAGGCTACATATTCTGGGCCAGTGTGTAGGCTATATCGCCAACAGGTTGCCGATTTCAGTTATAGTCAAGTAGGGCCCAATTGACAACTGTTCAGTTCCTCCCTCCCGACCCCTAAACATTTTACTTAGCTGCTCCCGAAAAATTGCCCCTTTCGTGGCATGCAGAATCTAAAGTTTGACCATCCTTCATCACATTAATTGAATAGCCAATATGCACGCAGTGATCCCCGGCCGTTTCCACATGTCTCCCCAAGTTTCACCCTTGGCAAAGCGGAACCATATAGCCTATCGACGAGAAGGCTGGCAGTTTAAAAATGAATCCGTTTCGGACAAGGATGGGGCCGCGCGTCTTGGTCGTGACAGTTATCTTGGATGTGGAGGAGGTATAGAAAGTGTTAGTAATCTATGGGAGGAGGGCATTGTGGTCGATTTGGATAAGGTGGTTGACAAACGAACTGGCACCGTTACTGTTGGCTGCGGTTGCGCCCACACAGTCGCCTCTTTCTTTTTCTATAATTGCACATTGCAATAATATTAATGTTTGAGCTCATCCCTGGTGGGGTGCGAATGTTGTGAACAATAACAGACGATTAGGCTAGACGTTTGTAACATCAAGCATAGCGTATGGGTAGAAGACCTCGACATAACCCCGTCACAAACTTGTGCTCCGTCCCTGCGCATCGCAATGCATCGTTGAATCGGATCGGGTCGGATCGGATCGAATCGTTACCCTCCGGATCGTAATTGGATTGAATCGTGAGATCATTGACGATCCACACCACTACCTCACACACACACATAAACACCTCTCTCACACACACACACACACATTCCTCCAGGCTACATGTGTTAAATGCATATAAATATCAGTCAGGGTCATGGTATCAAATGGGGGTGTTCGGTGTTGGAGGAGCATATGGGAGGTGATGGTGCAGTGTTGATTCAGCAGTGGCATATGGGAGGCCGCAGCCCTTCATTAGTACTGACAGACGTACTGACAGACTTTTATGCTTGTGTGTGTGTGTGTGTGTGTGTGTGTGTGTGTTCCTCTTCATTAGTACAGACAGACTTTTATGCTTGCTTGTGTGTGTGTGTGTGCGTGTGTTCTTCTTCATTATTATTGACAGACTTTATGCTGGTGTGTGTGCGTGCATGTGTGCGTGCGTGCGTGTGTGTGCGTGTCCTTCTTCATTAGCAGTGACACACTTTTATGATGGTGCTCATCTGGCCGAGGATAACGAGTCTGTTCCTGTGACATCACCTGCACCATCACCCATCTCCTCTGCCATTCACCCTCTACTGCACACCACTTGTTATGCTGTTCCAATGATATCACCTTTACCCATCCCCTACACACATCACATTCTCACCACACATCTTCAGCAGAGACCCGCTGAATCGTTCTTCTACCACCCACCTGTTCTCAGCCCAATGAGGCACAGCAGAGTCATGCAATATGGTCCAGCTGCGTCTTGTCCAGCTAATACCGCTACGCCCATTCCTTCTTACTAGACCGCCCTCACAGTAACGCCCCTTTGGCTGTTCAAGTTTCTGAAGTCATGCAGCCGAATGACAACACAAGCGCCGCGCGGGACTTTTTAAAACGACTGAATGGATTTCGCTGCAGCGATCACTCAACTGTCGGTAAGATTTCGATATAAATGCATGAATATACATAACGGTTACTTTACAAGTTA
>NW_026945800.1:0-31805 GCF_034702125.1 Engraulis encrasicolus | reverse complement strand
GTCATAATGAATACTTACATGTGATGGCGGGTGGGGGGGAAAGTATGCATGAAAAAGGGTGAATGGGTAGCAGGAGTTCTGGAAAATAAAAAAACTAAAAATGTGCACATTCCTCTTCTACTACGGGAGGGTTTACTTGCACAGCCAACATTTTTGCACACCAGCGCATTTTGGTCATTATGTACAATGCCAGTGAAGTTGAACTGTGAGTGGAACGGTTGAATAGTTTGTCCTGTCCTGTCTATTGTCATGTCATTGTCTTGTTATATCTCAGTAGATGTGTAATGTAAATGTGTTAAATCTTCATTATATCGGCCCTGCCGTAGCTCAAGCAGTAGGGCACTTAATTGCTACACCGGCGACCCGCGTTAGATTCCGTCCCGAGTCCTTTGCCGACCCTTTCCTATCTCTCTCTCCCAACTTGATTTTTTTAAAATTATTTTTTCTTTTTTAAGATGTTTTATCTTTATATGTTTATATATTTATATTTTTATATATTTAGTATTTTGTAGTTTTGTAGAAAACTAAATATTGGGGAAAGCATTTTGACACAAAGTTCTAATAGGCTACATTATGAAACATGAAAATACATGAAATACAAATGTAAAATACATGTTAGCTGGGAATTGAACTGTCAGCCTTTGCATTACCTGAGTCATTCACCCCTGTCCCAGACAGCCATGACCCCAGACAGACACTTGTACATTCCAATACACATACAGTACCTAGCTCCACTTACATACTATTTCATCTGGAGCACCATCTAGTGTTCCTACTACGTAATTACACATTTCAGGAGAAAGCGATTGTATTTTCTTTTATTTTGAAAATACAAAATACAATGGGAAATGTATTTTGATACAAAATTCAAATAGGCCTACGTGACTTTTAATTATATTTAAAATACTGCCCATCCCTGCCACTAGGCATGAGCAGAGTAAGCAGAGCGCTTACGGCCTCAACCACTTTGCATCCTAAATTGAGACTGACAAAAAAACACATTATTATTATTATTATTATTATTATTATTATTATTATTATTATTATTATTATTATTATTATTTCATTATGAGGGGGCCTCCTGACCAGTTATGCTTAGGGCCTCAACCACTTTGCATCCCAAATTGAGACTGACAAAAAAAACCCCACATTATTATTATTATTATTTATTTTATTTTTATTTTTATTTTTGTTATGTTATCAATTCATTATGAGGGGGCTCCTGACCCGTTTATGCTTAGGGCCTCAAATCTTAGCTCACTAATTAGTGATGGGATTATCAGGTTATAAGGCTCTACAATGTATTGCTAATGTTATTGATGCATTATCAGGTTATAAGGCTCTACAATGTATTGCTAATGTTATTGATGCATGATCAGGTTATAAGGCTCTACAATGTATTGCTAATGTTATTGATGCATGATCAGGTTATAAGGCTCTACAATGTATTGCTAATGTTATTGATGCATGATCAGGTTATACGGCTCTACAATGTATTGATAATATTATTGATGCATGATCTATCAGGTTATACGGCTCCACAATGTATTGATAATATTATTGATGCATGATCTATCAGGTTATACGGCTCCACAATGTATTGATAATATTATTGATGCATTATCAGGTTACAAGGCTCTACAATGTATTGCTAATGTTATTGATGCATTATCAGGTTATAAGTTGTATTGGCCTACAATTGTGTTATGTCTTTCACACACACACACACACACACACACACACACACACACACACACACACACACACACACACACACACACACACACACACACACACACATAACAGAGGAGCGAGAGAGGGAGAGGAGAAAAGGGGGGAGAGAGAGAGGGAGAGAGAGAGAGAGAGAGGAGAGAGGGGGATGAGAGGGAAAAGGAGGTAGAGGAGGAGGAGAGAGACATACACAGGCCCCACTACAGCCAGCCTCACATGAAGCAGACTGGAGGAGCGGTGAGGTGAGGGGGTCCACTGTCTTCCCCAAGCACACTTGCACCTACACTACCCAGGACAAGGTGACACATGCACACTTGCACCTACACTACCCACCTACACTACCCAGGACAAGGTGACACATGCACACTACCCACCTTCACCTTACTCAGGGACAAGGACACCTGCACCACTACCCACCGGTACCAATTGTAAACCCCCCCTCAAGGGACAAGGTGACACCTCAACCTACGACCACCTACCTACCAGACAATGTGACACATCACGCGAACCCAACTACACTACCCAGACAAGGGACACCGCCACGTGCACCTACAGACCCAGGACAAGTGACAATGCATAGTAATATAAGAGAGAGATAGAGATTGATACAAAGATATGTTGGCTTGAATAGGGCCTCAGTTTGAAAGTCGCGTTGGGTGGAAAGCGTCGGCAAATAGCAATGAATTTTAAGGTAGGTAAGTAATGGTAATAAAAGGATGGGACTGATAAGACAAGGGAAACAGGCCACGAGACACATGAAACAGACAACATAGAAGGCACATGAAGACTGACCGACTAGATAGACAACACTGAAACGGGACCCTAACACATTGAAACTGAACCACAGACAGACACATTGAAACAGGACCACTAGAAACAAGACACGAGGGAAACCGGACACTAGATGACACCTGGGAAGCTGGACACTAGATAACCATTGAAACAAACCACTAGATAAGACACATCGAACTGGCCACTACACATGAAACAGGACCACTAATGAGAATGGAGAAACTGACCACGAGACACAGTGAAACGGGACACTAACACATGTAAACAGGGCCACGTAATTACCACGGAACAGACCAACTAGATAGACACTTGAAACAGGACCACGATATAGACATGAAACTGGCCACGAAGTAACACATTGAAAACAGGACCACTAATAGACACCAACTGAACGACCCAAAGACACATTGAAACGCACCACTGAAACATTGAACGACACTGGATAAGAGACATTGAAACTGGCCATAGACAAGACACATTGAACTGACCAATATAGACACACGGAAAGTGACCACTAGGGGACACAATCTCGAGATACTTGTCTAGTGTGCCAGTCGCACAAGTGTCCTCACAAGCGACATACCACTGACAAAACAAGGATTTGAATGAGCCATGGTTATTTATCCATTCATTCGTTTCAGGCATTCATAGCTTCATGCTCAGTCATTGCAGTCATTCAGTCATTGTCTTGACCGCGATACCAGTACGGGTTGAGTCGGTCCTTGTCCCCATCTGAGGGGGAAATTCCATAACCACGAGAACACGTACTTACCTGACACAGGACGAGCAGATGGCAGCATACTCCTCTGAATTACAGACGCAACATCCAGGAAGTTTGAGGACGACGCAGAACTTGAAGGAGGGGTGTTACAATATGCACCTGCCGTCCGCAACCTGGTGCTTGTCGTCCGCGTACCAGGAAGTAATATGTCTGATGACATCACGGCAACAGCATTATATTTCAAATAGCTGCAAAAGCTCATTGTAGTCGTTTCCACTCATTTGCAATTGGGAGTGAAGGAAACAGTCCCCTCAAAAAGTTGCTGTGCGAGGATAACAGCCGGGAAACTTCCTCCAAGGAGAGGGGCCAGAGGGCGGGAACGAGGAGACAGGCACAAGGGGAGGAGGCAAGTCAAAAATTAGAACACAAGCAAAGGGAAGGTTTCTGCCCGGCAGGACCTGTGGTAGCCTCATATAAGAATGTCCTGAGGCGATGGCGGGTAAAGGACATAGTCGAGTGTCCTATTTTGTGTGATGTTTCGAAGGATATCCCCGTCACTCTTACTTGTGGACAGACAGTTACTGTTTTGCGTTGTATTGAGGACTGCTGAAGAGAAGTGCAAGTGCCGTTACAGCTGTCCCCAGTGGCAGAAAGACCCGTTCAACCACTCAAGACCATTTTAAACAAGAAGATTAGTATTGCCTGGAGCCTAGTGGATAAAAGGAAGAAGGCAAAATACAAACGGAAGCGCCTGTTGAAGGTGCGGCCGGACCTGGAGATGTAGCGTGCTGATCGCATGGGAAGAAAACCAAAGTCTGTCAAGTCCGGCGGAGTGGAAAGCCGCTGTAGGCACGACCGCGCGCGGGGAAAGCGGGGCGGCATAGGTCGGTTCCGGTCCCCATTTGCGTAACGCTCCTTGGTATGGCGGGGGGCAGCCACCCCCTTTGCTCGTAGCCTGTGGACGGGGGCCTCTTGTACCTGTGGCACCCCCTCGGAGGATCGTACGTGCGACCGCGTCAACTACAACGTGTCCGGCAATGGAACACGAGTAAAATACCACCGCGTGGCAAGGCTAGTCTGCTCGGCCCAAGGGCCCGGACTGCAGGAGCATCAGAGGGAGGTGGTAACCAACGTTCCGCTGCCAACCGGGCAATTAGCCTACGTTACCCTGGTCCGGAACCATGCCAGAAGACTACCAGTCCTTTGGTATTTGCAGGTCTGGAGGGTGGCTGTGTCGGAACGCGAGGCAGGAAGCGGGAGTTTGCACACAGTTCTGGTTTGAAATGAGTGGACAGCTCTCACTCAATAATCGAACAACAACATAGTGCAGGGCATTGAGCGTCGTGCAAGAGCGTCATTCCCCCTTTTGTCGCCACCACCTGGCGATTTTGCTTATTGGCTGTTGTGGGTCAGTTTCACGTGAAAGCCGAAAAAAAAACCACATGTGGGACACAGACCAAAACAGATTTCAAGCGAACTTGGCGGTGCATGATTTGCGAAAGATAGCACCCCGAACTGAATAGTTGAATCTGATCCAAGATAAGGAGAAACAGAGTAGCCAGGTGTTACATAGGAGGTGGTGACACTATCATGCAGTTGATCAGTCGGTCCCCCTGACAATGCACACCCTTGTAAACCGAGGTAATCAAATCATCCACCTCGGTACGTACCGGGCCCTAGCTGCATGTACACAAACAACAACCGCCGAGTGGCCACTGGGACGCATTGCAATACGCGTTAATAAACCCGGGGGTAGTCTCTCGTCTGCTCTCCTCGCATCGCTCTACGTCACGACACACCACCACACACCACACTGTTCTCTTGCCATACCACAAGACAATTCAGCGCAAAATGGGTAGGCAAACATTTATTACCATAGGGAATATTTTAGACGTGTGACGGCTATAATTAGCGCAGATTCACACCGCACGCACCGATTCAGCGGATAACAACATGCCTAATTAAATTGTGGGAGACACCTCCAGGAGCAGGAGAGTCAAAAAAAAGAATAATAGCCGAAGGAAGTTTCTGTTTTTTTTATGATGCGCGGGATGAATAGCCATTAGGTGCAACTCTGACAGAAATGTGGAAGGTAGACCTAAATTGAGTGTAGCCACAAGCACCACCTTATACCGTCCTCCGCCGCATCGCAAGGATTTGAAAGGTCTAATAGTGCAACTGCAACTGTTTGCCTGGATGTGGATAATTTGGTCGGTTGGTAAAAAGGACGGAGAGTGCATAGGCGGCCTAAACCTCACCGCAGAACAGAACAGCGCCGCGTAGCTTAGCGGTGGCTTGTAGCTTACATCGCGCAACAGCTGGGGCGGATAACTAACCGCACTTCCCGATGAAATGTGAATGGTGTCACATTGAAAATGAGCAAGCGATTGATATTGCAGGTGTGTCGTGCCTCAAAGTAAGTGACACACAAAGAGTGTAGGGGACAACACAGTGGTAAGACACAAAGAGTTGGGGAAACACTGGCCCTAAAGCGTACCTATGGCAGCGCTCCCGCGTGGGACTTGGACGTCCAGAAATTATTACGAAATGGAAGAATTTTGACGAGCTGAAGGCAATTATCGATGCTCGTTTCACCAGCACGCAACCGGTCAGCGGATAAAACAATTAGGCCTAACCGAAATGTGGGAGAACACCTCCAAAGTAGGAAGGTCAGACAAAGAATAGCCGAAGAAGTAATAGGTTTCTGTTTTTTTTTTTAATGAGGAGCGGGATGAAGGGCCAGTAATGTGCAGCTCGACCAAAATCTAAACTAGGGTAAGGCAGAAGCCAGACCGATTCGCGCAATCGCAAGAGTTGAAATGTCTAATATTGCAACGTCAGACGGTGTTTTCTGTTTGATACTTGTGCGGTTTGTAAATTACTGAAGGGCATAAACCTCACCGCAGGAACCCAACAGCGACGTCGTTTGAGCGTGTAAGCGGTGCGAGTTAGCGCACAGCCGCCAAAAGCTGCGAGAACCGAACCTACACTTCCCTAATGAATTTAGTTGTCAATTGGCAAAAAGGAGCAAGCGACTGTATTGCTTGGGCGTGCTCAATGAAGTGGAACCAACTGTGGGTTATGTTCGCAGGTGGAGAAATGCGCATTTGTTTCCAGCACACTCTCCTGTGACCAAATACCCGGGAAGTAGACTGTACAACCACAAAGACGCCAGACACAAAAAGTGGTTTTAAATAATAATTATGTAACGACAGAAATCGTAAAAAGAGTCCCGGCTCTACCCCAAATCAACATCCGAAAGGCCAACCCAGGTCCCATGGCCTTGCCTGGAGATCCACCCCAAAGTCTCAGTTCCAAGAGCGAGGAGCGTGGGCCAGGTGTCCATCCATTGCGAGGTGGAACGGAAGAGCGCTGGGGACAGTAGGAGTGAGTCCATAGCAGTCAAATGACACTCACTTCCAGAATGAAGTAGCTAACGCAAGGTAAGCGCTGCACTTATATCCACGTGATGACAACACGGGCACGCGCTAATAGGGAAAGTAGGGGTTGATTACACAGCACTCGCACAACGCGAAACGGCTCAATGAACGATGGTGGGCGGAGAATCAACCAGGGTAGGCCGGTGTTTAAAATGAGTCCAAGACCCAAACGGGGTGTTGGAGAGAGAGAGAGAGGGGAAATAATGCTGGGAAAGAGATGCATGGTCTCCATAAGCATGGAGTTCCGCATGGAGCATTTCATCGTGGGTCGTCAGAAATGCATGCACCCTGCGCCGCGAAGGGTGTTGTTCAAACAGAAGCGGGTTTCATCATAACATGGCTTAAACGGACGGTAAAGGTTTGCCAACGTGCTATAGTTTTCATCTCATAAAAACCTGCGACTGTTGACCAAAGTTAGATGACCCTCGCGCGCGTAAAACCCCTTAAAAGATAGCCGAGCCTCTGTGGCTATCAGAGCAATATCCAGAGGGGTCCGGCGTTGCGTAAGAAGAAAATACAGCCCTGATGTCTCTTAAATAAAAGAAGATGCATTTGTCTAAATTTGGAACATCCTTGTGCGCTTTCCGGCGGGGAATTTAGCGACTCGCTCCCGCGTCCTCTCTCTCTCCTCCCTCTACCCGCACACACCACACACACAAACCCACACAGCAAAAAAACACACACACCAACACACACCACACAACCACACACACACACACACACACACACGGTTTGGAGAGGACGCAGTAAAACTGTTCGTTTAGCAGTAGGAAGCAGAGGAATAAGGGAAACACGGGACGATGAAACACTGGCGATTTACGCGAAAACTTACAAGCCGAAAGTATGAAAAGTCAAAGTGGTCAGGTTGTCAGAAAGGAGTTAAGTGGCAGTAGACACTGTCGGGACGAATGAAACACCCGTTTCATCCGTCCCTCTCGCCCATTGACTTAAAGCAGGATCAAAACTAAAACAAATAAAATAAAATAAAATTCTCTCTTCCTCTTATGCACAACACTCGCGCGTCGTAGCCTGTAACGAAACTCGTTGACCACTCTTCGACAGACCTAATTTCCAATTGGACTCGGCGTTTGTTGAATAGGCCTACCAGACTTATCACAAGCTAGAAAACTGCCAATAGGTTTCGATTTGTGCTGGCTTGGTGTTGAGGCATTTAAACTGTTACACAAGTTAGGCAGCTATGAGATCGACTGCGTACTTCACGGCTGTGTCACCCCAGTCGTTGTTTTAATGGGAAGCACTTGAGATGACTATGTTCCAACTCTGTCTTGGAGCACCGTCGTGAGCGAACAATTTCATTATCGTAACATAAGGCCTATAATTGGGAATTACGAGAAAAATATTGGTTCATTTTTATAGTCGTTGGCTATAGGCTAAGCCGACTCCTTTTCTGTGTTGATTTGGTGCAAAGCCGTACAGTGAGGAGTTCATTGGCATAGGTTCAACTGCAAGAGACTAATTATTGTGACTTGAGCGGGATGTGTTATGAATAATTTAGGCTACCCGATATGCAACGGCATTTTTAGCCGCACTCTGTCATTTCATTGGGTGAATGTCCCGAACCCTGTGTATTCCACGTGCATGGGGTGGGGAAATATTACATCAAGCGTGCCATCACCCACACATCCCCCCCGGACCTCACGAACAACCACTGAGACGTTCCACGTAATTGTAGTCCTGTCAGTATTTTAGTGTGTGCCCAGGTAGTTGTATTCACTGGCATGGCCTGGTTATCTCAAGTAGTGCCAAGAAGATTGTTGCCCTCATGGCTAGTACTGTTCATAAATGCGCTATGTTCGGTTTGCTGTAATAGGCTACGCTCCGTAAGCCTCAACTTGTCTGGTCGTGTCTTTTCCATCTTTCGATATTTTGTAAAAAATAGGCCCACGTTAAAGCCTAAATACGATAATAGGCCTAAATAAGGGCTAATAAAGTAAGCTAAATAAGTCAGGCCTAAATAAAGTTGTTTTTTAGCCTATTGAACTCTGGCAATGCAGAAATTTGCGGGGGTATTTTGGATATCTTGGCCTATAGGCTACCGATGGCTGTTATGAACTTTCATGACTGGGCTACAGATAGTCGCGTGTGACAAACAAAGGATTGACTCTGTATACACCACCAACAATCTGAATGCTTGAAGTGGGGGGGGTGGTTTGTATTGTTCACTTCAAATGTTCCCGACACAGACACCAAACACACACACAGATACGCGCAAATCGCTCTCTCTCTCCGTCTCTCCCTCTCTTTCTCGTTGTTGCTATAACGTGCATCTGGATAGGCATAGGCCGTGTGGTCACCCAGCACATTTTCAAAGAAATGCTGTGTTTTTTTTTTTGAAATCTTTATTCAGTTATTTGTGAACAGTCGCTTCTGCGATTCTCATATTTACGGAGGTTGCGTCGCCGTGGTAATGTGTCTCTGCCTCGTAAAACTTAATGCCAATCGCGCTAAATTTTCTAGAAACTGCGTGTTGAACTTTTCAGAACATGAAAGGTGTTTGTCTGGTGCGGGGAGGGGGTGGGTTACAGCTGGGACCTGCACAGCCTTTTGTGACATGTCGTTGGCGAGGGACAGGTTAATCCAGCCCTCGAAGGAGTCATAGTTCCCCAGTCATACTGTTTCGGTTCGCGCTTCTCACGAAGCAACTGTAATTGCAGTCCTAATCACAGATGATTAGGCCACTCCTGGTGTAACATGTTGTCTTGTCTTGTGTGCTACACATTCCCCAGTGAACCAGGAATTCCCGGTCGATTCGCAGCCAACAGCGGCATTGAAAGGATGAAATGTTCAACTTGCAACACCATACAAAAAAAAAACGTTCTTCAACCTATAGTCAGTACGGCTATCCTGAGGATTATAACCGTTGCCTGACTTGAATAGTAGTGCAGAATTAAAATTAACAGACATCACTTAGGCCTTTAAGGTGCGGAATTGAGACGGTGTGAAATGCAGGCAGGAATAATGAACCAAAAAAAACACACCGTCGAATGGCGGTCTTGTTTAGCGGATCACGCTGTGTGTATTATCAAAATTAGCATACCCAATGTTAGTGCAACGCGACAATTGTCTGACCTCTTTCCAATGTAGCCTAAAACTGAGGGAGGGATCAACGTACAATTGAGCTACACGGAAGGGCAAGATTACTCTGCTTGCGCAAAAAATACAGTGCACCAATAATACACCCCGTCTTCAACCTACTATTTAGGATACCAGATATATAGGTTGTAATTAGTATTTAGTGGTGAGTGTGCTACCTTGTTTTTTGTGGGCTTAACGGACAGTGTAGATCAGGGTAATAGCCTGGCAATGGGGGCTGCGGCATGCGGCCAGTTTTTAAAGACGGAATGTCGTCGCCAAATGTTAAAATCACTCTCTCTCATGCTGACATGACAACCCCGGGGGGGGGGCAATCTACTTTCATAGGCTACAATGTTGGTTCACTGTACTGTCTTGAACCTCTCACTATTAAGAGTGGTTCAATTTGTGTTTGGTTTGCTCATGCTGCACAAATGAGTACAGACAGGCTTGGCTTGATAGGGCTACACACAAAGCCGAAGCGACAGTCCGGTCCACTCTCAAAATGGTACGAACTTCTCCGCCGCTTGATTTCATGTCTTCCTCAGTCTCTCTCCATTTCGGTTTATTGAGCCTACTCTGTTTTGCTATTTTCGTCGTTTATTCTTAGCCCTGGGCATGTGAGACTGGAAGACAACTGTGATAGTGAGGTTGTGGAAAAACGGGTTTGTTGAATTGGCCTATGGTCCTAAATTGGAAAGCAGGCCGATGCCAGTTTTGAAGACAGAATGGTCGTCGCAAATTAAAAATTCGATCTCTCTCTCATGCTGGCGTTACACGGGACCACACTTAATTACAATGGGTGTTCCTGTCTGATTGACTCGGTTTTTAAATTGTCTTTACGGTTTCAAATTGTAGTAGTAGGTATGCAAACTCTGTATCTTCTGAAGGATACCCGTTCCTGGGCTCTTGAAGTAGTGCCGAGAAATAAGTTAGGGCACGGGTATTGGGAGCGACGGTTGTGAATGCAAGACAGAAGAAAAAAGTCGGAGTTTAAATTCACATGGTGTGGTTTGTTTAGGGCTCACACTTGTGGTTATTATCAAATAGCCACTATCAAATGCCCAATGTTTCGAAATTAAAACATGCAATTTGGTGACTGTTATTTCTATATACTATCTAAAACTGGGGGTGATGGGACAATCACGGGGAGCACAGACAGACGTAGCAAGCACAGGCAGACGCTGCTCTGGCAAAAGCAGTGCTATACTGCCCCCCCACGCATTCCGAATGGCCACAGGGTGTTAATGATCACGCGGTGCGCTGCCGCGGCACGGCACGGTTAATGAGCTGATTGTGAAGTTACAGCCATCATGTATATTCAGTCAGTTGTAAGTCACAAAATGGATGGTGTGAGGTATGGTTGTTTTGAAAGCTCTTCTTTTCTTGCTCTACAAATTACTCAACAACAGCATGGAATACACAACAACCTTCAGAATATGAATTATGATACAGTGAATAAATGTAAAAATTGGGAATATAAAAAAAAAAACGATATATTTTAAAATGGCTGGTTTCTTGTCTAAAACATAGCCCGTTAAAGTTTATATAAAACATACCCCGAAAATGGGGGTGTTTTGTCTATTCCATTTCAGAGGATAATGGGAATAAATGTTGAAATTTATTTGGGGAGTTGTCATTGAGATGAAGTCGTAGTTAGTATAGAGTAGGTTGTCAGGGAACAGGCAGGTCTGGCCCATAACGGTGGCATTTTCACCGGTGGTCCTGCAACCCTCGTCCGGTTGGGTTTCCTATTCCAGGTACTCAAAAACTACACACACGGCTTTGCCCCGCAGGTTGTTTCAATGCGACACAGTGGAAGACTTAGACTATTTTAAGCATTCAGAAAAACGGAAGAGTGATTGAAAGAGAATATAGAAAGCTCAGTAAAGGATTTTTTTATGTTCAAGCATTCAAAGGGTTATGTTTGGCAGCTGTATATGATGGCAACTAGTGGCTATCGCATGTTGAGGAATGTAGCGAGCAACTGGAGAGGTGATAACTGAAAACTGATCTTCATTGCGATCCCTCATGGACCATCTCATCCGTCACATATTTCGATAGACATGCGGTCATATGAATATCTACTATGGTATCACCATATTATAGGTGATTTGTTATTTGAGAGTCCATTGTCTCTTGAAATGAATAAAGAACCCCCAAACACCAAACATTTCAGGTGTGTTCATGACATTGCAGGCTATGTTTAGACAAGGAACTGGGCAATTTTAAAATATATGTTTTTTTTATATTCAATTTGTAATTTTTTCAATCTATGATAATTCATATTCTGAGGGTTGTCGTGGTGTTCCATGCTGTTGTGTAATTTGTTAGAGCCAGAAAAGAGCTTTCAAATACACCACGGACATTACACTGTATTTTTGTGACTTACACTGACTGATAGGCAGGCAGGCACAGCAAGTATGATTGAAATCCGTGTCGGTCGAGTCCCAAAGTGTATGATTTCACGTGAAATTACCCTTTCCTGGGGAGGGTTGGCTGGCCAAATCTTACCGCTCAACATCACTCCACAGAAATCAGGGGCCAGACTAGTAGTGGACCCAATCCTTTGGTTGAAGTCAACATGCAAATACGAGGTCCAGGTTTGACCTGATGTTTATTTTTTTTGTCCACCAACTCATTCGTACAACAAGACGTTGAAACACCCTTGAAACACCCTAGAACTAAAAAGACAACCAAAAAACACAGGACTAAATCATATGCCCTCAAACACAAAAACAATAAGACATAAACAAAATCAAAATGACAAAAGACAAATTCACATTACACTTTTCCCACTTGTTGACTAAGAAAGGACTTGGAGACTTGATGATGCTCTTCTAAAAAGGTCATAACTTTCATGCTTGCTCTTGACTTAACAAGCAAACGTGAACTTGCATCTTGCATGGAGCCACTCACTCACACGATACCGCAGAGAATCGTATCTGAGAGATAAAGCAGGCGGGTTCTTTACCGATATCCACTTTACGTCGGGTGAACGCCCCTTTAGGAGACCTTCGATTAGGAGACCTTCGGAGTCTTGAAGTAGAGAATAAATGCAGTCCCCTTAGCGCTGTAGATGGCGGTAGCGCACGTCTTGTGCAAACACCACGAAAAGAGAAGAAGAAGGAGGGACAACCCCCCCCTTAGGAAACCAAATTTTGAGCACACACTTTTGCATTGAGTGGGCGTGTTTCGATTCCTCTTTATCCAACCTCTTTGCTACCACTTTCATTCATAAATTCAGGAAGTGACATGTAGTAGCATGAAAGACAAGACAGTGTCAAAATAAAGGCACCATAAAGAAACTCAAAATCACACGAGGAATAAAGTGCATATGGATGAATACAAAAATATAGAAATGCTTATGGAGTAGAAATGTTAATTATGAAAATGTGTCACCTCTAAGCCAATAAACAGTAACTAAAATAGTCAACAGCAGATAGGGGGTGTCAATGTTCAGGCTGTCACTCTGCTTTGAAAGACACTCCGTAATGCATATAATTCAGCAGAAAACTGTAGATACATTGTGTGTATTTGGTGTGCTTCCTTACTGTGCAGGAGGAGTTGGGGCAGAGCCAGAGGAGATGCCAGCAGATGATCCAATTGAAGGAGGAGGAGCTTCAGGAGCTGAGGAAGGCTGTGGAGACTCTCAAGGTGAGAACTGTCCAGAGGAGAAGACAATCTGTAGCAGAGTTCTGATTAAGAAAGTAGTTACGATGAGCTGTGACACAAGCATGACTCTATGCAAAGGCATAAGTATTTCAGGCCAGTGCATTCCGCATTGCAAGTTAAATTGTGGTCCTCAACTGCACAAAAAAGCACTGTCTCGTGAGTTCTCGTTCACACAGTTTCCCATCGTTTCTGCAAATTTCTGTCGCTAAATGTCAAAATGCTCAGCTGTGCCCTGACCAAAACCATGCTCAACATTAACATGTCAGAAAAGCAAGGCAAGGGAAATGGCAAAATTGGCAAAAACAGGCAAGGGAAATGGCAAAATTGGCAAAAAACAGGCAAGGGAAATGGCAAAATTGTGCCCAGACCAAAGCCACCCATCACAGGGAGAACACGTTTAGTCATGATGCACAAACGCGATAGATGGTTCAAGTTATCGTCTTATCTTACTTACTTGCTATGATGCCATGTTACCCAAAGGAACTCTGCTTCACAGCCATTCAAGTAAATTGTTCACCTGGATTTAGTGTCATGATAAAACAGCATTGTCGATGTAACCATTTCTCCTGATTGTGTGTGTGTGTGTGTGTGTGTGTGTGTGTGTGTGTGTGTGTGTGTGTGTGTGTGTGTGTGTGTTTGTGTGTGTGTGTGTGTGTGTGTGTGTTTGTTGTGTTGTGTGTGTGTGTGTGTTGTATGTGTGTGTGTGTGTGTGTGTGTGTGGTGTGTGTGGTGTGTGTGTGTGGTGTGTGGTGTGTGTGTGTGTGTGTGTGTGTCCTATCAGTCCGGTGCACAGACAGCAGTGGAGGACAGTGAGAGGATGTTTGCTGAGTTGTTCCACTCCATTGGGAGAAGGTGCTCTGAGGTGACAGAGCTGATCAGAGCTCAGGAGAAGGCAGAGGTGAGTCGGGTTGAAGAACTCCTGAAGCGACTGGAGCAGGAGATTGCTGAGCTGAAGAGGACAGATGCTGAGATGAAGGAGCTCTCACAGACAAAGGATGCCATCCATTTCCTCAAGGTAGACAACATCTTGACAGATTTAAATATATAAAGCCTACATTTTAGATTAATGCAATGTGTTCATGTTTCGAAATAAAACTAGGTGATCTGAAATAGTCACATAATAATGTACATAATAAACTGTGAGTATTCCGAGTTGGAAATGATACTGACACACTTTTCTTCTATCAACGGTCTCTGTGCAGAACATGGTGTCCATCACTGGTGATCCATGCAGTGCTGTGACCAGAGGGACCTACAGCCAAAGCCACTTCTTTGAGCCCCTGAAGAAATCTGTGTCTGCACTGCAGATGCAGCTGGAGGAGAAATTTGAGTCAGTCTTCAAGCGGGAAATAGTCAAGATATCTGCAGCAGGTTGGTCAAACATGGATATAATATAATTTTCAACCAGCTATTTAACAGTGGCATTATTGATGACTATCAGCTTTGTTCTTGTTTACAACTAAGGCGCAGATCATAAAGTAAGTCTTCACAGACACACACAGACACACAGACACACACACGCACACACACACACACACACACACACACACACACACACACACACACACACACACACACACACACACACCACACACACACACACACACACACACACACACACACACACACAACACACACACACACACACAACACACACCATGCTGTGTGGGAGGTCGGGGCTGCATGATGTGATTGTGTGGTGGTGGGGATTTTAAACCTTCAGATTTTTTTTTTTGCATGATTTTGTTTGTGGTTTGTAATGCCATTGATACTGTATTGCTTAAAATCTGAAATGTATCATTTTCATTTTTTGATAAATTTCCCGGTGTGTGCATATGGATACAGTTCTGTAAACAAAAAACACAACTCAATGCTAAAGCGTTGTTTTTTTTTTTTCTTTTGCCTTTAATTTTGATTGGACCATTGGAAAACAGAACAGTTCCTTGCTTCAGTAAGTGCTGAAAGTGTGTGACATTACAGTAAGTGGCTACTTAAGCAGTACTTTAAAATAATCAGTAATAAACAAAATAATAATAATAACAATAAAACTGTAGAACATTGACATGGTCTGAAGCATACTGGGAGCCAGTGCAGAGAAGCTAAAACAGAAGTGACGTGATCACACTTTTGTCCTGGTAAGAAGCATGACAGCTGAACAGCTTGAAGAGTTTTTATTACATTTGTGATCGATACCTGTAAAACACCATTGCAGTTATCAATCAACAATCCACAATGGGATCAACAGAGTGTACCCTCATCTTTACCTGTCTACTTCACAGGAGATGCTGCCCAGACGATGAGGAAGAGGATGGTGTGTGTGTCTGTGTTGGTGTGTGTGTTAGCTTGTGTGGTGTCACTTAGTCTGATGACCTCCCCTTCTGAAAACCGAAGCTCTTACTGCTGAACCAGAGACTAGCGGACTTCTTAAAGCGTTGAGTTGGAGACACACACACACACACCACACACACACACACACACACACACGCACACACGCACACGCACAACGCACACGCACACGCACACACGCACACACACACACACATACACACACAAACACACACAGAGAAATTAATCAACACCACACAGAGAGAGAGAGAGAGAGAGAGAGAGAGGCGAGATGAGAGGAGAGAGAGAGAGAGAGAGAGAGAGAGAGAGAGAGAGAGAGAGAGAGAGAGAGATAAAACCCTGTTTTCTTTTACTCCTCCAGATTCCTGTCACTTCACTCTGGATCCAAACACAGCACACAGAAAACTCCATCTGTCTGAGGGGAACAGGAGGGTGGAGAAGAAGAGATCTGAGGCCCAGTCATATCCTGATCATCCAGACAGATTTAATTGGTGTCGTCAGGTGCTGTGTAGAGAGGGTGTGTCTGCACGCTGCTACTGGGAGGTGGAGTGGAGTGGACAGTGGGTTGGTATAGCAGTGTCATATAAAAGCATCAGCAGGAAAGGAGATGGTGGGATAATGTTTGGACTCAGTGATCAGTCCTGGAGCCTGAACCTCTTTAGCTCCATCACCATTTTCCAACACAATAATAAAGTAACTAAACTCCCTCCGGTGGCCAGCTCCAGAAATAGGAGTGTATGTGGATCACAGGGCAGGAACTCTGGCCTTCTACAGAATCTCTGACACAATGACCCTCCTGCACAGAGTCCACAGCACATTCACACACCCTCTTCTACCCTAGGTTTTATGTAGATTGGCGATCATCAGTGAAGCTTGTTGTGTGATGGTCCCCCTACAGATAAAATGCTGCTCCTTTGGGTCATTTCAGCAAGCGTGCGCATGCGATGGAGGTCATCTTTGCACCCGTTCGTCCACCTCGGGGATCGAACCTGCAACCCCGTCAACTACAACGGTCTGGCAATGGGAGACACAGTACAATACCGCTGGACCAAGAGACCAGTCTCTCAACGGCATCGATACTGTATGAGGCTTTGGGAGGGAGGTTTACCAACGTTCCACGGCAACTCTGCTAGTTAGCCTCCGTTACACACACACACACACACACACACACACACACACACACACACACACACACACACACACACACACACACACACACACACACACACACACAGTAGCCTGGCTTTTGCCATATGTAAACACACACGCACACACTTTTGTTGACAGTTAAACTGTGCAAGATGGTTGCAATTCTTTCTTCTTCAACTTTCATATTTCTGGTTTAGTATGCGGGGTGGTTGGTGCTGTTTTAATTTTGTTATTGGTTGCAAGCATGAACATAATTATAGATAATAAAATGCTCTAACATCCTTTAGCATTGGAATTTAGCGTGTTAGGGTTCCCCTTTACAGTTTTTCTCGATCGCTTACACACAATTTTCGGAATCAGTTCTCGAATTCTCAAAACTCTACACACAAATCTCCAAACTTCACACACAACGGGCAAAACACTTCACTACCTCTGAAAGATGCACGTCTTGTCTCAAAACAATGTACTCTCTTCTAAAAAGGAAATTTTGTTCTCAAATGACACACACAAGTAGTCATTTTAATACACTCTTATGTGAACCATTGAACACTAATACTGTATGCACAAGGTAACACTCTATACTCAACTTGACACACAGTAGAAACTTATTTTCCTCAGTGTTCTACTTACTAAAGAGGGTATTTTCTGTAGTAAAATACTGAAGTATTGTTTTTAGACTCGGAGTACACAGATGTGTGTATATTTTACATATTTTTCTGAAATTTAAAAAAAATGCACTAATTTATTGGGTAACCACATGAAAGTGATATATTGTATAACATATTTTGGAGATCAAAAAACAATAACAAAAATGTGTGTTATCACTGCATCAACTCATGTTTTCATCAATATAACATGCAATGTGTGTCCTTTTGGGTGATGATTGCAGATATTAAACAGGTATGAAAGGAATTTGCCAATGTGATGAGGAAGTGAACATAGTATGGCGGTTGATTTTAGTATTTTGAATGACAATGTGTTCAAAATAAATTTGTGTGTAATGCAGATGTTGTGTGTAGCGGTTTGAAAAGAGTGTGTTTTAAAACTGAAATATGAGTGTAAAGAAGCAATTGTGTTTAGTGTTCAGTGACATTGGTTAGGGGCGTTGGGAAATGGGTGAGATGTTCCGAGAGTTGTGTGTGAAGTACCAGAACTTGTGTGGAAGCAATCAAGAAAACCTGTAGTTGTGAAGAGTGAATTTAAAGGATGGGGATGGTGGGGGTCAGTTTTGCTTTTGTAACTGTTGTCAAGTATAAATGTAAATCATTACATATTTTCTCCAAAAATGTACCACTTAAGAGTAACTATAAAGCTGGAGAGTCACTTAAATAGTGAAGAGTGAATGTAAAGCTGGAGAGTCACTTTAATAGTGAAGAGTTGAATGTAAAGCTGGAGAGTCATTTTAATAGTGAAGAGTGAATGTAAAGCTGGAGAGTCATTTTAATAGTGAAGAGTAAATTTAAAGCCAGAGAGTCATTTTTATAGTGAAGGGTGAATGTAAAGTCAGTCTGTTGGTCATCGTGATTGCAGTATACAGTGCTTCACAGCACACACAATAAACATGTACATGTATTGGAATGAACATTTATGGATTATAAATATCAGAATGGGCATTTATGTAGTAATAATAATAATAATAATAATAATAATAATAATAACAATAATAACAACTGTATTTGTATAGCACCATATCATACACGGCATGCAGCTCAAAGTGCTTAACAAATGGATAAACATCAATGTTAAAGATGAAAATGAAACGTGAAGTAGAGAAGAGAGACAGAAACAAGAAAAAAAGCAAGAAGACAAAAGACGAAGACAGAATAGAGAAAGTAAGAAGATAGGTAAATGAGTAGATGTAGAGAAGATGAAATAACTTTAAAGAGGACCTAAGTAGAGATTATAGAGGCATAAGGTCCATATGGGTTGGGCCCAGGATGATAAGTGATACATGTACATAGTCACACTGAATGGGGTACTCAGATGTGGCCCCAGGTGGCAACAGAGGCGAGGAAAAAACTCCCTTTTCACTTGATTCGTGGTTCATAAGGGGGGGGGGGGAGGGGGCTCAATAAGGTCTGGAGAAACAAAAAAAAAAAAACCCAATATAAGTCAGGTATGGAAGAAACCTCAGGCAGAGACCAGCGGCCACCTTGGGGAGCCCCCTGCCAGGGCTAGTTATGAACAGATTAAGGACGCTGTGACGCCTGGCAGCCCGGAGTAGGTAAGGGTGACAAGGTGGGTCTTCAGCTTCTTCTTGAAGGAGTCGATGGAGCTGGCTGATCGAATGTCGATGGGAAGGGCGTTCCATTGACATGTGACATGAGGGCACTTGTGATTTTTGTTTGGTATAGAGGTCTTGTTTTACTCAATGTGTCTCAATGATTAATGCATAATAAAGTAACTTCTGCATAAATGTTCCACTTGTGAGGAGATTCTTTGCTTACCCCTGCAGGAGAAGGAGGACTCGAACCTGCAACCCTGTAACCTAAACTAATCTCTTGCCATGAATGTGGATAATGCCCATGGCCAATGTGTAGCCCCAAGTGTGTGGATAGAACCAGATACACACACGTGTGCGCGCGTCTGCATCTCTCTTTGAGGGTCGTTACACAAGCCCTGGTCTGGGCCAGCTCAGGCATCAGTGACGTAAATAGCCACAAAAGAGGAGTCTTTACTTTTTTATTTCTCATAGACATGGTTTTGCATGTCTCTTATCTTTTTGCATGTTGACTGTGCCATCACCGTTACAAGTGTACAAGGTGCACAGGGCACATGTATGCATACAAAAAGGAAGAATACATTTCACAGTGTAATTCTGAAAATAATTGACTTCAAAGTTAAGTGTTTTTCATAGTCACCATGGTAATCAATGTGTAGGAACAAGTGGAAAAAACAAATTGGTCAGTTTGTCAAAGAGGAGACGTCCCGCCTCCTTGGAGAAAACAAGTTTCAGCTGTCAGCCTAGCCACAACAACTTTTGTGGGGACTAGTCTCGTCTCTTCCGGAAGCTTGTTCCACCACTGATATGAGGGACAATGACAGAGAACAGTCCAAGTTCTTCTTGGAGCTAGAAGAATATCTGTTTCTTCTACAGAAAGACTTCCTAAGATGTTGTGTGATGTCATGGATTATAATCTTCCACTGAGAGACTTCTTTAAAGAAAATAAAAAAAGGGGGGGGGGTATGTCTTTATTTGATAGTGACAGTGAAGAGATGACAGGAAACAAGTGGGAGAGAGAGAGAAGGAGAGAGAGAGAGAGAAGGAGAGAGAGAGAAGGGGAGAGAGAGAGAGAGAGAGAGAGAGAGAGAGAGAGAGAGAGAGAGAGAGAGAGAGAGAGAGAAGGAGAAGGGTCAGGGCTGAGAAATTACCTAGGCCAGACTCATGGGCATGCAAGCCCATGTGTGGGGGTTTAGTGCGCAGCACAGCAACTGAGTGTAGAGGTGGTTGGTGTCTCCATAAAGTGATGACATTTTGTTATCACCAGTTCTCAAACCTATATTCCGGTCCAAACACTGCTGACCACACTAATCAAAAATAATTCTCATTATGTTTTTCTGTTTCATTTTCACTTTAGTAATTGTTACTGGCCTAATAGTATACATTTCAACTGAAATACTTTTTTTCTTACTTTTTTTCTTTATTTTTATTACTTCTGGGTGGCTTTTTATGTCTTTATTTGATAGTGGCAGTGAAGACTGAAGAGATGACAGGAAACAAGTGTGAGAGAGTTGGGGGAGGTTTGGAAGATGACCCTGGCCGGACTCCAACCAGGGTCCCAGAGAGAATTCTCATAGTGCTTTTCTGTTTCACTTTCACTTCAGTGACTGTTACTGGCCTCATGTAATAGGCTTTATAGACATTATTGGAGAACATGCAGTGACAACACAATAAAGTGATGATTTTTATATTAAACTTTGAAAATATTTAATGGCTTAATTGTATTGAACACCTTAACAATTATTTAAAGTGTGTGGATTTTGGGACACCCCACCCTACTTAAAGAGGGTGTGCTTTCTTACATGGCCATGTTAGCCTATATCTTTCTGTTACGCTATATTCCCACCTGAGGACGTTGGACAGAGGAAAGGAGAGAAATGAGAAGGCAAGCACGCGCGGATTACTTCATAACACACGTTGCAAACTTCCATTACTAAAGTTGACCAGTGGGTGGCAGCATTACTCCATGAATACCAGAGCCGTACATAGAGATCTCTGAGTGCGTTTTAATATGCGACCTTGCCTCCTCCACTTGCCTCCTCCACTTGCTTCTCGTCATGATGACATCACTGACAACAGCATTATATTTCAATATCTTTCAAAAGCTCAATTGTAAAGTCCTTTTCTCGTTTGCAATTGGGATGGTGAATGAAAAACAGTCCCTCAAAAGTTGTTGTGGCGAGGCTGACAGCTGGGAAACTTTATCGTTTTCTACACGGAGGAGGGGCCAGGAGGCGGGACGAGGAGACAAGCACAAGTGGAGGAGGCAAGGTCACATATTGGGATGCACCCATAGAGATCTCTGAGTGCGTTTTAATATGCGACCTTGCCTCCTCCACTTGCTTCTCGTCATGATGACATCACTGACAACAGCATTATATTTCAATATCTTGCAAAAGCTCAATTGTAAACTCTTTTTCTCGTTTGCAATTGGGATGGCGAATGAAAAACAGTCCCTCAAAAGTTGTTGTGGCGATCGCTGACAGCTGGGAAACTATCGTTTTCTCCACGGAGGAGGAGCCAGGAGGCGGGACGAGGAGACAAGCACAAGT
This sequence comes from Engraulis encrasicolus, assembly GCF_034702125.1. NCBI lineage: Eukaryota > Metazoa > Chordata > Actinopteri > Clupeiformes > Engraulidae > Engraulis > Engraulis encrasicolus. The sequence continues at coordinate 10,085 of NW_026945800.1, read as the reverse complement.
GGAGGAGGCAAGGTGACATATTGGGATGCACTCTGTATGTACGGCTCTGATGAATACGCCCGCCCATCCATCCAGGAAGTAAGTAATCAGCACCAGGGTGAAAACGAAACTTACAAGTAAAAGTGTTGCTTCTGTTGGAACCCAGCTATCGTCGATTACTTTGGAAAATGGCTGAAGCGATGGCAGGTAACAAGGACATATTCGAGTGCCCTATTTGTGTGGATCTTCTGAATGATCCCGTCACTCTTAGCTGTGGACACAGTTACTGTTTGCGTTGTATTGAGGACTGCTGGAATGAGGAAGATGTGAAGGGCGTTTACAGTTGCCCCCAGTGCAGAAAGACTTTCACTCAAAGACCAGTTTTAAACAAAAATATTATCATTGCTGAGCTCGTGGATCAAATGAAGAAAAGCAGAATACAAACCGCAGCTCCTGTTGAATGTGCTCCTGGACCTGGACATGTGGCCTGCGACATCTGCACTCAAAGAAAACTCAAAGCTGTAAAGTCCTGTCTGGAATGCCTGATGTCGTACTGTGGCACTCATTTAAAAGCTCACGATGAACTTACAGGTAGAAACCACACTATGTTTGATGCCACGGGCCAGCTACAGGAGAGGATCTGCCCCCTTCATAAGAAGGTTTTTGAAATATTCTGTCGCACCGACCAGAGTTGCATCTGCTATCTGTGTACGATGGAGGATCATAGAGGTCACGACACTATCACAGCTAAGGCAGAGTGGAGTCATAAAAAGGTAAGTTGTGGCCTCACGGTAATGTTTACAATATTTGGACAGATTTACCTTTTCTATGCTCAGCTTTACTAAATCTAATGTGACCATGTTGATTATGGAGGCACTTTTTCCTCATTCAGGTAGAGTGTGTTTCTTAGATAAAAGGTCCAATGTCTCATTCTGTAAATCATTTACAGGCCAACTTCAGCAAAGCCACTGACCTGCCATATAGTAGGCCTACGGTGCCATTAGGCTACAGGTTCAGAGCCAGCTTGGGTCATGCGCTTTTAAAAACATAAACAATAGTTGTTTTGTAAACATTTAAAATGTTCCCAAAAGAATGTCAGGTTTCCGAATTCGCGTGTAATGTCTATTGACCCCTTTAGAGTTTGTAAACAGATATGACATAATTTGGCTGCGTGCGCATCGTTGTATCAGAATCGACCATGCACCATTCCCTTGTACAGAAACTCGACAGATGTTTTTTTTCCGAAATAACATAACGGATGGTCATGCTAACTTCAGGCACCACAGACACGGGCATTCCTGACACTAAGCCCATATAGTAGGGGCGATACGCGCTGGATAGAAGCATATCATTCGGAACACGTGTTCCTTGACTGATTTTGAAGACATCCTAGAAGGGGTGCCCCTTGAAAAAAAAATGTCTACCATGTCATATACAATATATCATGTTGGTAACGCATTACATTGTTATTACATGACATTATACTTAGCTGACAATGTTAATATAGTCCTCAGCAGAGATGAAGCAAGGGTAGCCTGCTTGACCAGATTGATAAAACTACATAGTGTGAAATGGGTGAATATGGGTGAGTCTGTGCTTACGTGCTTGACAGCATGTAACATTGTGAACAATTTGAGAAGATTCTTGGTCTGAATTAAAACTATGGTGAGAATAGACTGCTGCTAATGCTCGATTTGAATGGGATAGTGTCAGTGCAAGATGCCCTAGATAGCAGGTTCTCCATCCTCTAATTTCCATTACAGATATACGTATTTTATTTGTATGAGAGAGGGTAAAGGACAGGACCTTTCCATATGTATGAAGAACCCCATAAGATCACCTAATTCTATATTTGAAGGGTTTATTTGCAAAACGGTGTATCTCCATTTTTTGACTTTTGCATTTTATTATTGAAAATGACTGTTCAGAGGGCCTATCACCTATGTATGAATTCTTACCATTTAAATATTTTGAGAACATACTTTTTTAACCTATATAAAATGCATTTTACAATGCAATTTAATGGAATGCCCAATACAAAAGGTTAATTTCCCAACATTCTACAAAATGGAGATACACCGTTTTGCAAATAAACCCTTCATTTTTACAAGTGCATATTGTGAGAGCATTTCAGTCATCTTTAGAATGGCATTACAGATTACTCAATATAGGCCTACATGTAGGCCACAGTATGGCTTCAGTTCAAATTAAATGGGAATGATTTCTTAGTGTATGTTGAGTAAGAAGACAGAGATAAAAAATGTTTATTTGCAGACAAGTCCTCACCTAGTACTTGTGTCAAAAGTTGTATTAGCTCAGTAATCATTGAGTACTTAAATTGCTGTCAAAACTGACAGCTGATGGACAACATGTACTGTAGGTCTTTTGCCACCCTTACCCATAGAAGAAATATTATATAGAAAACACTTCTCATATGGTATGTACTATGAAAGTAAATCATTACCTGGACTCATTTTCTTGATATGCAAGACACATAAATAGACTGGGCGGAAGAATAGTCGATCATACCCCGCCCCCCCAAACAAAAGACTTTTTTTAACCTTCAAGATTTTGAGTGGTAACAGTAACATAACTCATTCCCACTACACATTTTTGCATAATATTGTACATGTCCTCAGAATGCTCTACATCAGTGGTTCTCAAACCTTTTGTGTGAAGTACCCCTGAGAAAAATATTGAGCTCTCCGAGTACCACCTTGACAACCAACATTATAATATCGCAGTAAAGGCCTTCCATATTCACTTTTGCCAGTCAGTACTATACAGGAGAGGTTCATATTGGCATTCCAAGTACCACCAGAGATGTCTCAAGTACCACCAGAGATATGCGTACCACAGTTTGAACATCACTGCTCTACATGTTTCAGTTCTATAGTTGTACTGTACAGTGCAGTGCAGGAGGGAGTGCAGTACAGTACAGTAGCATACAGAATGGTGCAGTATAATAAAGTACAGTACAGTACAGTAGCATACAGTACGGTGCAGTACAGTACAGTAGCATACAGTACGGTGCAGTATAGTACAGTACAGTAGCATACAGTACGGTGCAGTACAGTACAGTAGCATACAGTACGGTGCAGTACAGTAAAGTACAGTACAGTAGCATACAGTACGGTGCACGGTGGAGTCTAGTTAAGTACAGTACAGTAGCATACAGTACGGTGCAGTCTAGTACAGTACAGTACAGTAGCATACTGCACGGTGCAGTAGAGTACAGTACGGTATATCACATTACAGTACAGTACAGTACAGTATAGTAGAGTACAGTACAGTGCAATACAGTAGAGTACAGTATAGTCTTATAGACGTTAGCCCTCTAAAGCCAATAGGATTTCCACATGCTGTTGTTTTAAGTTTTTGAAAGACTATTTTAGTAGCCTATGTGAGAGAGGGAAGGCAGGCAGACATGTTTTAAACAAAGGACCACACCCACAAATAAAAAATAACGAGCAAACAATAAATTAAGTGGTTAGGTCGCCAACATGTCATCTAGATTAAAGCCAAAAGTAGATGGAAAAACAGACATGCTACCATTTTGCATTTTGCTCTTTTAAAACAAAGTATCTGTAAATATACTGTATGGATGGTGTATTGCATATTGATTATTCATAATTTCCTAAGCATAAATGCCCTTATCACTCCATTGTACACTTAGGACTGCGATATACATATCTGAACATTAATCAGCATGTATAATTTGTCATTTGACAGCTGTCACTGACACTTGATATGTACATGTATTATTGACTTGATTGATATGAATATATTTCAGTTGGACTCCTAGGGTTAAATCATTGAGGGGGTCCTAAGGAAGTAGTAGTAGTTTGTGTGTGTGCGCGCATGTGTAAGTGGGATTAAAATTATTGTTTGCCATCTTTATCTGAAGAGCAGACTGAGTGTCTGAACCTGCTAATGCTAGCATGCTAACATTGGGACAGTTATGTGTTCAAGGGTTTATCTCTTCTCCCCTAAATTTTCAACCACAATTTTCTTTTTGGATGTTATAGATATAACCCACTGCATGTTTTTAAAACTCTTAATGAATGTTGGTTCAATAGCTAAATGCCCAGAAATGAGCTCTCAATTGTAGAGTGATCTCATTCTGACCATGGTTTTTATGATTTTCCTGTTTTTGAATCTAAATAAGACATATATAACATTGTTTTTATGGTAAGTTTTGCACATATTTTCAAAGTTCAGTTTGTATACATCACACACAAATAGGTGGATTGGCCCATAACACCATTATGTCCAGGCAGTACAGCATTTTACTACTATTGGCTCGTTTTGGGCAGCCATCTTGGATTTACCCCATAAAAATGACCTTAATGACATTGACATTTGGGGCACCCCTTCTGAAATGATGGAGAACACCCTAAGGAAGGTCTACACCGATTTTGCTGCTTCTATCCAGCGCGTAACGATTAGGCCTTTTTGGACGCTAAGAGACCCAGCTAATACGACTTTGTTGCTGTCGACCAACGTTGACGGAAGCACACGTGAGCGAGAACTTGTTGTCACGATGTGGGTGTTATTAAATACAGCGCATTTACAGTCGGCCACAAATATGAATGAGACGATGAGCTCGCAACAGTTTGCTCTACTAACACACCACATGTGAGGAGAAGGGGGGACGGGCAGTGAGGAGGAGCTGAAGTGGGGACCTGCGCAAACTTGTGTAGAGGTGTGAGACAAGACCCATATACACATGTGAGTGAGTTGTTGACCAACCAGTTCATGGGCGCCTGACCTCGGAGGCAGTCTGCCGACGAGCGTTGAAGGGGATAAGCAACTGCAGAGGTTGCAAGATCTGACTGCAGCCGCATTCATCCCGCGATAGTTTTACACCATGTGACATGTCACCTCGTCAACGCAACGTCGACGAAAATTTCGAAGTTTGACAGAAATCTAACCGTCATGCAGCATTTTCATCCAGGGTGCTTTGCTGTCTAAATGCGCATACATGCGTTGATGTCATGTCGAATGCTTAATGTCCTCAGTCCAGTCAGTCTTGTAGCAACAAACATTTCCTATGCTTCTGGAACAGCCTCCTCCCTCTCAAAATAGCATAACAAGTGTACTTTTCGGAATCTTTTTTTTTTTTTTTTTTGTAATCAACGTACACGCTTCCGAACGGCAGGTTTTCTCTCTTTAGGGTCTGCACTGTCTGTTTGTGTGTGTGTTCACAGCCAGTTTTACATACAGCCTCCCCACTCCCTATTTTACCCATGCCTGCAGTTCACCTAGTGGCCGCTGTCGAGAGAGCGCAGCCCATTATTAGTCAGCCTGCCATCAGCAGCTAAGGTGCTTAAATAAACTTTTGATGGCATTTTTGTTTTTTAAAAGTTGGCAACCATCCCAGAAGTTATCAGCATGGGCTAAGGGTTTCAGAATCACCTGGTTGCCAACACGGAACTTGACCTTTAAGGTCAAATATGAAGGTTTAAAAAGGTCAACCACGGTCAAATAACAGTGTTTTATTTAGTTAAAAAATTGTTACAAAGTTGTTAAAAGTGGGCAACCATGCCAGAAGCCATCAGCACGGACTAAGGATTCAGAATCAACTTGTTGCCAACACTGAACTTGACCTTTAGGGTCAAATTTGAAGGCCAAAAGGTCAAAAACAGGGTATTTTCTTGCTTGTCTTTTGTTGGGAACTGTATATTCATGGAATTTCTTTTTCAAAAGTTGGCAAACCCATACCAGAAGTTATCAGCATGGGCTAAGGCTTCAGAATCACCTGTTTGCCAACATGGAACTTGACCTTTAGGATCAAATCTGAAGGTCAAAAGGTCAAACACGGTCAAATAACAGTACCAATATGTTATTTAGTTAAACATTGTTAAAAAAAAAGATGTTAAAAGTGGGCAACCATGCCAGAAGTCATCAGCATGGACTAAGGATTCAGAATCAACTTGTTGCCAACACGGAATTTGAGCTTTAGGGTCAAATTTGAAGGTTAAAAAGGTCAAACACTATGTATTTTAAAGTTTGACTTTTTGGGGGACTGTGTTCGTGGAAATCTTTTTCAAAAGTTAGTTATGCTAGAAAAGTTATCAACATGGACTAAGTTTCAGAATCACCTGGTTGCCAAGAGGGAATTGACCTTTAAGGTCAAATATGAAGGTCAAAAACAATGTATTTTCTGGTTAGTCTTTTTTGGGGATCTTTATATCCATGGAATTATTGTTTTCAAAAGTTGGCAACCATGCTAGAATGTATCAGCATGGGCTAAGGTTTCAGAATCACCTGGTTACCATATGGAACTTGACCTCTAAGATCAAATTTGAAGGTCAAAAAGGTCAACCGAGATCAATAAAAAAAACAGTTTTTTTTGGTGATGTCCTTTCATAAAATAGTTGTTTGCATGGTACTGTATTTTGAGGCCTATAATTTAATGTTTTGATTTGGCTTATCATGGTTGTGGCTCTGGCCTGTCATCCTTAGACATTCATCATAGCTCATTAGCATACCAATTAACTTAAAAACTTGTATTTTTTTTAATTTCATTCTGGTCATCTCAATTACTTTATTCTTCTTTGTGAAGCACATTAAGCTGCTGGTATGAAATGGGATGTGCCTTGGCTCTCACCAGTGAATTTGCTTCTTTCCATAGAAAAAAATAATGGCCAGTTATTTCTGATGTGTTTCAAATGGTTATAGCAATGAAGGACACTTGCTGATTTGCTATGTCATATCATGGTTAAGAAATAAACTACAGTAAGAGTAGAGCAAGTATTGCACACTTCTCTTGATGTTCTCATGACTACTGTAGAATGGTTCTGTTGCAATTTCTCAGGCTTGAGTTTTTGTGTCACCTGTATAAAGCCCCATGCTTATCTTTGGGTATTGATCGACTATTTTCCACCAAGTGATGCATATGGATTGCATCTTGCATAAACAAATCAGCAGGCAAATGTATGGCTGCAGTCTGACAAAGTACATATTAACAAAGAAACTGAGGAGACAGGTGGTTGGAAAGTTGTAGACTTGATGGCTGTGTGGTAAAGGAAAACCTCCAGTTCCACATAGTAGCTTAGGACTGATAAGATGTGGTTGTGGAAACCAAGTGGGCAATACATGCTTGCAGTTGCCTGAGGAAGGGACAGCCCTGTATACCTGCATGTGATTAAAATGTAGAATGTTTAAACGCCGTAGGGATAGAACATGATCTGGATGACACAACCTTTTTGTAATAACAGCAACAATAGCTCCTTTAAATATATACATATCCAGTATGTACTGACATCACATTTGAATTTTAATTATTGTTTTAATTATTATTGAAGTAAAGAAACGATATGATCAATTACATTCTTGTTATTGACAATCACTTTCACTCATACCCTAATAATAAAGACTATATAACTTCTAAATATACAGTCCCCTAAAGTATTGGAACAGAAAGGCAAATTTCCTTGTTTTTGTTGTTCACTGAAGACTTGGGTTTAAAGGGGCTCTAAGTAGAATTAAAAGGTTAATTAATCACTGTCCAGTCATCTGATGCTTACAGTGGGTGAAGTGTGACTCTCGCGACCACTTCCACCGTCCACTGTCAGAAAACCCCAAATGCAACTTTTGACAGCGCTGTCCGCTTCGGGAGAAATCTCATCAAAACAGTGTTTTATTTTCTTTACAATTATTTGTTCCAATACTTTCACTCACCTAAAATGATTTAAATAATATGAAATATCTCCTCAGGTACTAATTATTCAATCGGAATAATGAAAAACAACTTGTATTTTATGAAAGCACATCACAAAAAAACCAAAACATTTTTGTTTTTTGTTTTTTTTTTACCCCGGTTGACCTTTTGACCTTCAAATTTGACCTTAAAGGTCAGGTTCCATGCTGGCAACCATGGACCATGAAACCTTAGTCCATGCTGATAACTTCTAGCATGATTGTCAACTTTTGAAAAAGAATTCCATGAATATGAAGCCCCCCTCCAAAAAAGGCAAACCAGATAATGCATTGTTTTTGACATTGAAATTTGACCTTAAAGGTCAAGTTCCATGTTGGCAACCAGGTGATTCTGAAACCTTAGTCCATGCTGATACCATCTAGTATGGTTGCTTACATTTGAAAAAGAATTCCATGAACATGAATATACAGTTCCCAAAATAGACTAACCAGAAAATACATTGTTTTTGACCTTTTGACCTTTAAATTTGACCCTAAAGGTCAAGTTCCGTGTTGGCAACAAGTTGATTCTGAATCCTTAGTACATGCTGATGACTTCTGGCATGGTTGCCCACTTTTAACATCTTTTTAACAATTTTTAACTAAATAACACTGTTATTTGACCGTGGTTGACCTTTTGACCTTCATTTGACCTTAAAGGTGAAGTTCCATCTTGGCAACCAAGTGATTTTTAAACATTAGTCCCATGCTGATAATTTCTGCCATGGTTGTCAACTTTTAACAGAAAATGCCATCAACATATATTTTGGGGCTTGGCAGGCTGACTATATTCTGAAACGGAGTCTGCACTCCGCCGTTGGCGGCTCTAGATTGCCAGTACCACACAGAAGAGTGGAGTCTCCCGTAATACCCCTTACCTTTATCTGGCCCTGTATAACATGTACATATCTAGGACTTAGATTACAAAGAAGCCATGCAATGCATTCAAATTATGTCTAAAAAAAGGATATCAGCCGATTACTACATTGCATTACATTACATTACATTACATTGCGCTTAGCTGACGCTTTCATTTCTTCAAAGCGACATACAACTATTATTTTTCAGAGTATTGGTTACAGTGCCTGGAGCAATGTGGTGTTAGGTGGAGATGTAGGGAGAGGTCAGGGGGGATTCGAACCGGCAACCCCTAAATTGAAAGAACAACGCTCTTCTAAACACTAGGCCATGGCTGGCATCAAACATGGTGTGATTACTACGTACAGTTGTCTGCACAGATGGACTTGCCAAGCGATGTGTTTCTCATTGTGCATGTTGCTGCTTTGATTCCTGATGTTCCAGGAGGGGTTGGGGCAGAGCCAGAGGAGATGCCAGCAGATAATCCAGTTGAAGGAGAAGGAGCTGCAGGAGCTGAGGAAGGCTGTGGAGACTCTCAAGGTGAGAACTGACCAGAGGAGAAGACAATCTGCAGCAGGTTTCTAGTTATACAGTGAGATTGTAGCTATGATGAACTGACATAAGCATGGCTCTAATACTGTTTGGCAAACAAACTTCACAAACAAACATGGACATTTAGTGTCGTTTTAAAACAGCATTGTAAATGTAACCATTGCATGTGTGTGTGTGTGTGCGTGCGCGTGCGTGCGTGCGTGCCCAATCAGTCTGGTGCACAGACAGCAGTGGAGGAGAGTGAGAGGATGTTTGCTGAGATGATCCGCTCCGTTGAGAGAAGGTGCTCTGAGGTGACAGAGTTGATCAGAGCTCAGGAGAAGGCTGAGGTGAGTCGAGCTGAAGGACTCCTGAAGCGACTGGAGCAGGAGATTGCTGAGCTGAAGAGGACAGATGCTGAGATGAAGCAGCTTTCGCAGACACAGGATCCCATTTACTTTCTCAAGGTAAACAACACCTTGATTCTTTTCAAATATAATGTCAATTTTTATCACTTCCCTTTAGCTGGTGACACGATGGTGACAAACAGTGATGCGCGGGCTGACCCGAAATCAGCGGGCGCTTGCAGTTAACCGCGGTCGACCGCTGGCACGGGTTATGAAATACTGTTTTTAATGAAATTCGGGTCAGGACCTTTGAAATGATGCCGAATTTTAAAGTAGGCTATAGGCTAGCCAATAGGCTATAGTTTACTTTAGCAGACAGGGACATTTTTTGCGAAATAGATCAAAGTTTATATGGCTGAATAACTATATAGTGCCACGCGCTCTTGCAGGAGACTTAATGGACTTAATCTTTTTGCGCGCAACTGGTGCAGCAGGTGCAACCATTGAGTGCATTTTGAAGAACACAGAGGTGTGCTCTCTAAACAGTGCAGTGATGGATATAGCCTACATATTTTCTTATACAATTGCAATGGTTTCGCACTCATGTGTTGCTTACAGTTTGTTTTCATTTTCTGTGTCGTACCATGACCGAGGCAATCCCCTTGA
>NW_026945799.1:0-30000 GCF_034702125.1 Engraulis encrasicolus | reverse complement strand
GCAGACCCACAAACACTAGATTTATCAGGTCTAAGTTTAGCAACAAAGACCTTTGTGGCTAAGGCACAGTGCAGCACACGCCACTGAAGGTCACCTGAGCGTTTCGGTAATGGGCCTTTTATAGAGTGTTCTCCATGCTGGAGGTGCTACCTGACTACTGGAAAGGTGAGCCCTCCACTTAGTGTCTGGTCGGTCTTTAAGAACGTTAAAATGCAAACACTTAACAATCAGATTGTACAATGTCCTTTTCTCAACAGCTTTTAAAACTAACAGCTTGTAGTCCCTGATTGGTTAACAGCTGCCCATCCCTATTGCCCGGCATAGGTTGTCTAGCAGCAATTTTTATGTCTGGGCATTCAGTCTCCGCTGACCCCCCATTAAGCACACTGTCTACAAAGCCAGCAGAGCAGGCTGGCATGCCATCTTTCCACCCCCTCAGAAGGCCTTCCACCATCCTCAGGGACCTAACCCCAAGTGTAGAGGCCAAGTCTTCAGCTGACCGCCAGGACCCCTCCCTTTGGTCAATGAGGTCCTTTAACTTTGTTACTCCTGCTCCCAGCAAGAGTTGAGTAACACTGCTCTGAGTTACAGGCTGTTTGACCCAGAAGGTGTTAGAGAAGAGAGGCTCCTCCAGTCCAAAATGTTCTTCTCTTGCCGTTGTGAATAAACTCCAGGCCTTCAGCACCGAGCCATAGAAGCTGTGCGGTGTGACCTGAACAAGCTCACTGTGGGACAGTAAGAACACATGCCGGTCAAAGAAGCCTCGGGTAGCTGCCCTAAGTGTTGCTCGGCCAAAATCCACCCATGGCTTGTCTTCACCGTACAAACAGCTTCTGTGCCGACTGCAGTCTCATTGCTTTCACTTTCGCCGATATGTCCACCAGGCCCTGCCCCCCCTCTGCTACCGGTAAGTACAGTAGGCCAGGGGGCAGCCAGTGATTGCTGTCCCAGATGAAGTTGACGAATACCTTCTGCAAGCTTGAGACAAGCTCAGCAGGAGGATCCAAAACTGTCAGCCTGTGCCACAACATTGAAGCTGCCAGATTGTTGACAACTAGCACGCGACCTCTGTATGACAGTTGAGGCTTGATCCACTCCCACCGCCGAAGCTTACCGGTTACTTTATCAACCAGCCCATCCCAGTTCTTCTCCATGTACTGCTCTGACCCAAAACACACCCCCAGAATTTTAAGTCCAGTCCTGCCCCATTGTTGTTGTACTGGGAGGCGCGGAGGTGGTTGGTCTTGCCAACCCCCCAGAAGAAACGATGCAGTCTTCCCCCAATTCACCTTCGCAGAGGAGGCTTTGGCAAATATATCCAGTGAAGAGAGCAACGCTGCAACTTCCTCCTGTGACCTTATTATCACTGTGACGTCGTCAGCATAGGCGATGAGTTTCACTGCAGTTCTCTCCTCCGCCATGGAACGTTGAACTGTGAGACCCTGAAGACTCCTCCTCAGCTGTATCAGCAGTGGCTCAATGGCAATTGTATAGAGGACAGTGTTTCCCACAGAAATTTTGGAAACTATGGGGGCAGCCGGGGTTTATTTTGTCCGGGGGGGGGGGGGGGGGGGGGGGGGGGGGGGGGTCTTCTCACACGGGCCTTTTTTTTGGGGGGGGGGGGGGTATTCTTGCAGCGTAAATGCAAAACGGCAAAACAATGACTACAGTATGGCATTGGCGCATGGAGAAACTGTAGGCCTGGGCCTATATTTCAGCCATTTATATTTTGAGAAATAAGGCTAGGCCTACATATTTTTACCCATGACTTGTATAATAGTAGTACATTGTCATTGTCAAAAAATGCAGTACAGTGAATAATTTCTGTTTACAACACAGTTTCATTCGTCCCTCATGCAGGGGTCTGGGAAACAATAATAAAACAAAATAGGAGCAGAGATAAGAATTTAAGAGCACTGTGAAATTGTTAACGCATAGACAAAAAGGGTCTTAGAGGGTAGGCTATGCCTTTTCCCCCACACATATCTGTAGGCGTACACATTCTACATGAGGGGTGCTGGTCACAGGGCCAGTTTTTTTCCAAATTCCTCCCATTAAAAGGGCTGAACAACATATTACACATTTATGTCTATATTCACATTCATTACACATTAATTTCTATATGCAGCCCGATGTCTCCTCTGCTGTGTCAATGAAGGTCTGTCACCAAACTCATTACATCTGTAAAACAAAGCCTAGGGAGTGTTAGTAAACTCATCCCAACTGTCCCTTCTCTGAAGGTTTTTTATATTGCTCCCAAACCCAAGTAAACTACAACAACTTGACTAGGCTTTTGATCCCTGTCTTTCAAGCACTTGTGGTTCTCTCTATAGCAGGGGTGCCCAACCTTTTTTTAACCAAGATCTACTTGAAGTTGATGGTCTGCCGTGATCTACCAAGTCAAATTCAAGGATGTCAGTATGAAAATTTAAGACCACCATTTATTAATCACCATTATTATGAACAAAATGTTTACAGTAGGCTACTATGGCCGTATCTTTTCAGTGTGTTTTTAAAGTGTGTTGAATAGCCTATCTTTACAAAGCAATGCAGCACTGATAGTATTCAGAGATAATTTCAGTCATACACAAGTCATAAACAACTGAAACAATTTCAAAATGATAAACATTTGGTATATAAAAGGCACATAGGCCCTATTTCTAAAATATGATGAAGCATTATCATGCCTTCAGTGGTATAGGCTACAAATTAAAAAGGGCTCAGAAATTCACCATTTGTTATGAGTAAATAGTAGGCTACTATGAGAGAGAGAGAGAGAGAGAGAGAGAGAGAGAGAGAGAGAGAGAGAGAGAGAGAGAGAGAGAGAGAGAGAGAGAGAGAGAGAGAGAGAGAGAGAAATGAGAGAACTCATTGGATTGGTTAACACCCCTGTTAAGTGTGACTTCTATGAAGGTTTTTTTTTTCAGCTCTCTGGGCCGGTAGCACAGCAAAGGCTTTCTATTGTGAGTTTGGCCAATCGTTTTGTCCACAACTGAAGCAAGAAACAGCACAAATTGAAGTGAATTCCATACATGTCAACAACTAACATTTCCCTTACACGCGGCACGCGATGTAAACGCAGTTAGCGATGATGCATGCGACTAGCGATTTGGACGAAGATCCTCGCATATCGGCGTGTCATGACGCATCGTTGCGCACATGTTCTGTTACTCACCCGATGAATACACGTGTGCACACATGGATCAACTGTAATACCTTTACGGTCACTTCCTAATGCTTTCCCCTCATTCTGTGTTACCGTGGGACTACTTATCTGACCAATACACAGAGTCTATAGAATGTATTTACTCCAGGAGGAAAATGCGAAGGAAATTCAAAATCGTAATTCAAATCGTTTTAACAAAAACGGATATCGTTAAAAAAAAAAAAAAAAAAAATTTTTTTTTTTTTATTTTTTTTTTTTACATTTTCGTAAACTATGGCGGCCAAATTTAAACTATGGCGGGCCGCCATAGTTTCCTCAATGTATGGGAAACACTGGAGGAGACCAGATAGACTGCAGCCCTGTCGGATGCCTCTACCCACTCTAAAAGGTCGTGTCACTGCTCCATTAACTTTCACCAGGCTGTATACTTCTGTGTAGAGCAGCCTGACATATGACACAAAAGAGGGCCCAAACCCAAAGGCCCCTAGGGCCTCAAAGAGGTAGCTGTGGCTGACTCTGTCGTAAGCTTTCTCTTGGTCTAAGGAGACGAGCCCCATGTCCAGCTGGTGCCCCTGGGCCAGCCCCAGCATGTCTCTGATGAGGAAGAGGCTATCAAAGATGGAACGCCCTGGGATGCAGTAGGACTGGTCTGGGTGGATAACCTTTCCCAGGACTGCTTTAAGTCTGTTGGTTAGGGCCTTGGAAAGTATCTTTAGATCTGACCCAAGCAGGGAGACTGGCCGCCAGTTCTTAAGGCACCCTAAATCAATCAAGAGAGATAAGGAGAGAGAGAGAGAGAGAGAAGGAGAGAGAGAAGGAGAGAGAGAGAGAGTCAAGGAGAGAAGGGGGGATCGGGGGAAAGGCGGAGGCGTCTGGACAAGGCTGAGTTCCCAGCATGGCTAAAAGCAAACAGGAATTTAAAGTAATAGGACTAATCTCCTGCTAGCACAGCTGAAATGCCGTCCTCATCCCTCACAGCTTCTCAACTCCAACATCCCACACACACTGACACTGTACCAGCTATGTAAAGGCTCTCTACACACACTGACACTGTACCAGCTATGTAAAGGCTCTCTACACACACTGTACCAGCAGAGCTCCTCTCCTCTCCCAATTACATCGCTACGTAAAGGCTCTCTACACACACTGTACCAGCAGAGCTCCTCTCCTCTCCTCTCACAATTACATTGCTACGTAAAGGATCTCTACACACACTGTACCAGCGCTCCTCTCCTCTCCTCCCACAATTACATTGCTACGTAAAGGCTCTCTACACGTGTGTTCTTTCTTGCTGTGCCTGTAAATACTGATGGTCGTTGTGTGTAATGTCTGTGCGTGGAGTGTGTGTGTGTGTGTGTGTGTGTGTGTGTGTGTGTGTGTGTGTGTGTGTGTGTGTGTGTGTGTGTGTGTGTGTGTGTGTGTGTGTGTGTGTGTGTGTGTGTGTGTGTGTATGTGTAATGTCTGTGAGTGTTGTGTTGTGTGTGTGTGTGTGTGTATGTGTGTGTGTGTGTGTGTGGTGTCTGTTATTTGCGCAGTGGTCTCTGCAGAGGTAGTGAAAGGGCTGCACACAGGGGACAGACGGTCATGAAAGGGGGTTACGTGGGCGTCGGCTTAAAGAAATAAATGGCACGACAGACAATGGATGGCGGAGATGGCGGCGGGGCGGTGATGGGTAGAGGGTTGGAGAGAGAGGGGGCGGGGGGGCAAGTTCAGGGAGCAGGTGAGGAGGGAGTGGAATAATTCCTCATGGTAATTTATAGTTAGGTGTGTTCTAGAATCATATCAACAGGAGATGAAGGGGGGGGGAGAGAACATAACCTTCATCTCACACACAAAGAGGTCAGGGTGGAATTAAAATGTCCACCCTTTTAGCACAGAAATATGATCTGCCATTTCCTCTCAGGAAGAAAGGGGCACCAGCAGCAGCAGCAGCAGCTCGTAAAAGTACGGATGACACACTGGGCCAAAAAAATAATAATTGTAGCAGGTCCATGCAGCTTAATGGGCCTTAATAGTGTCTGGCGAGGACGCCAATTTCCGCTTCCAAATACACTTGGCTGCACTTCAGTCTGGAGAAATGGTAGGAGGGAGCTGAATGCTGAACAAAAGCTTTTGTCATCAAAGTAATCCCAGGTGAAAAACCCATATACTTAAAGTGTACTTTTTTTGACCGTACTTAGTACAAAGTGTACTATTTTCGGCGATTTAAAGTGCGCTTCATTGCACTATTAGTGCGCTGAAGCACTACTAAAGCAGTACTTCAGCACACTTGCAGCACACTGAGGATGCTAAATTGGCACCGCTTTTGGACAACTTTAAGTGCACTACAAGCATACTTTTGAAAGTATGCTCCAAACACGCTTTTCATGCATTCGTATGGCATTAATAGTGTGCTTGAGTACACTTCTATAACATTTTATTGTTACTAGAAGTACAATAAAAGTATATTAACTTCATGCTTCTTTGGACTACATTGGAATATTTTAAGTCTGTAAAAAGTATATCATATTAAGTATTGTAAATATATAACAGGTATGCTTGAAGTATATTTACAGTACACTCCCAAGTACATGAAATAATATAAATGTAATAGTACAATCCATGCTGGTCCTCAGAGCTTGTACATTACACATAGCCACATGTCACAGTAGTGATACAGTATGCATGCCTAGCACGACTGACATTTACAATCATTGCATTGTTACAGAGATTTCAGATACACATTTCACTTTATTTCATTCTTGTTCCACCTTCCTGCAATTGATCATTTGAATTGATCACTAATGGTGACCCTTGACTATTTGTTTGAACAACTACTTCCAACTTACCTCTCACCATGATGTCATGGGAAGTGTGAGCCTATATATACCAGAACATATACGTGACCATCATAATGACGGTGGGAACATGGTCATTTTTTGTGTACCACTTTAAAATTTTAAAACTCCTACAATAAACGCAGAATATAACAATGAGTAATATTTTCATGCAAACCAAAGATATTCCTTAGAGGTCAATGGCTTTCTGTTTGAGAAATTGAGCTCCAAGAAGTGCATTACATGATGGTACATGCATGATGATGCATGATGGGTAAATGCAGTTTGTGTAAGCACACTTTGACTATATTTGGATGAAGCACAATCATGGTGCACTTAGAAAAAGTATACTTCCAATATGTTAAAGTGATTTACTTTAAAGCGCACTATAGAAAATCACACTTCGAAGTCACTTGGGTGAAGTATAATCAAAGTGCACTTAAAAAAAGTGCAATTGCAATATGTTATTAAAAAATACACTTTTAGTAAGTTCACTATTAGAACACTATTAGTATATTCCTCTAAATACACTTTAGCCAAACATCTTCTAAGTGCACTTTATGTATGGTTCGCAAAGTGTACTTTCTTTGAGAGCAACTTAATTACATCTAATTTTAAGTACACTTTAAATAAGCATATTGTAAACATACTTTTTCTTAGCACAAAAAGTGTGAGTGCGCTTTTAACATGCTAAGTACACTTCAGTTGTGCTTTTATTGTACTAAATTGAACCACTTTTTCACCTGGGAAACAAAAAAATCTTGACAGCATCCAACCACTTATTGTCTTATTTTCTGCCGTGTCAACATCTGCTTGACAACCTGCTGGTTCTCTTCCTGCATATCATTTCAGTCTGATTCTCAATCATGGTCCACCCACAACAGGCAAACGACTCATCATAAGAAATAATCCAATTCTGTCTCCATTGCGGGTTCTCCATCATCAGTTTTTGAAATGTTTTGAGTCTCTTACAGCAATCACTTTAGGTAACACTTTATTTTAGGGACACATCTATTAGCACTAATACATACAATATTAATGCCTGTGTAAGTAACTTGTAAGGCATGTACTAAGCAAAATAAGACAGTTGTTAAGCATGTATTCACAAATGTCTTGTTCATGCCCAATTAGGGATTTATTACTAATATAACCTTAGTAAGGACCAGTAAGCCTATATTTCTATTTATTAGTAAGTAGTATGTGGCAGAATACAATGTGTATAAGCTCCCGACACACTGTGTGAACAAACCCTGAACAGTGTGAAAACAGATGCAGAATAAGGGTCCCTATTCTGAAGTGATGCATTGGTCAGCCCAGATGGCTCAGGGCCTCTGCACTACCAAAGTCCTAGGGCCCCCACACCACCCAGGCCTGCACTACCTAGCCCCCCCGACCTACAAAGTGTAAGGGTATATCAAATAATTAATATTTATTCAGCTGAGTCATCTAGTTTTCTCTTGTTCATATCAATGAGAGGGAGGTAACAAGAGCCTATATATAGCAAGGATTGAACGTACACTTGTCAATGGCGGTGGGTTGGTGAGATGTAATTTTTTTTCATGTACCACTGAGTTTTAATTGTAAAAAAACCCTAAATAAATGCAGAACATTAGAATAATAGTTTTGAAGCAAAACTAAACTACTCTTTTGTGATAATTAAGTGAATGTTTGAGAACATTAGCTTCAAGAAGTGCATTGCATGATGGGTACGCAATCTAGGCCAACAGACAACCTACCCAGCTCTGAGCCTACGTCCTTAGCTCCTCCCCTCACTTGTGAAATTTAGTTGCTATCCAAACAATTTGCCATGTACGTAACAACAGAAATATTATCATTGCTGCATTGGCCATGCATTGCATTTCTGACTAAGGGCGTAGCCTACCCATCATGCACTGCACTTCTTGTAGCTAAGTTTTCTCAAACATTAACTTATTTATCAGAAAGGAATAGCTTAGTTTCGCTTCCAAACTATTACTCATCGTTATATTCTGCATTTATTGTAGGGTTTTTACAATTAAAACTAATTGGTGCATGAAAAAATGACATCTCACCACCCACCGTCATTGATAACTTTACGTCCAATCCTTGCTATATAATGCTTCCAATTACTCATTAATATAATGAGTGGAATAGGTGAGATCTTCATACCTACTGAGACTAATGTACACTCTGAAATATTCTTACACTTTGCTTCCCGGGGGGGGGGGACGTAGAGTGGGGGCCCTAGGTAGTGCGGGGGCCCTAAGCCATCTGGGCTGAGCAATGCATTACTTTAGAATAGGGACCCTTATTCCACATCTGTTTTCACACTGTTCAGGGTTTGTTCACACAGTGTACCAGGAGCTTATACACATTGTATTCTGGCCCTTACTGCTTACACATAAATAGAAATCTAGGTCTACTAGGTCCTTACTAAGGTTATATTGGTAATAAATCCCTTATTGTGCATGAACAAGACATTTGTGAATACATGCTTAACAACTGTCTTATTTTGCTTAGTACATGCCTTACAAGTTACTTACACATGCATTAATATTTTATGTATTAGTGCTAATAGATGTGTCCCTAAAATAAAGTGTTACCCAACTTTACTTGAGCATGGAGTAAAATAATAGCCACATATACAAGACAACATGCATTTCTATTGGCAGATGTGACATAATGGGGTTCTGGTGACCAATCATCCACTGGCAAGAAGATGGTTTCCAGCAGCTTTCTTTGAGTGCATCCCAATATGCGACCTTGCGTCCTGCACTTGTGCTTGTGGCCTCGTACCAGGAAGTAATACGTCGCAATGACATTAATGACTACAGCATTATATTTCAATATCTCGCAAAAGCTAAATTGTAAAGTATTTTTCTCCTTTTTAAACAGGATGCTAAATGAAGAATAGTCCCCCAAAAATGGGTTTTGGCTAGGCTGACACCGGGGAAGCTTAAATGTTTTCTCCACGGAGGCGGGGCATCAGCAAAACATGAGGCCACAAGCCCAAGTGGAGGACGCAAGGTTGCATATTGGAATGCACCCTGTGTCACGTACGCTCTCAATGGATGTTGGACCAAGCACCATGATGCATGTAAAAGGCCTGAAACATGCAATGTTGTTGATGATGTTGTTTTTGCATTAAGGGATGTCTGACAGAGCTCTCAGCTGTTTCTCTGTGGCAAGTGTTTGTTTTCATATTTAATCTCCAGTATTGACTCAACTTTGAGTTACCAATTGCTTTTTTTTAATTGTGTACCCCAAATATTAGCATAAATTAAAAACAGAAACAGTGTGAGAGAGCTCTGAATATGTAGCGACATCTTCAGTGGCATGCAGCGTGGTAGAACGTGAATAATCAAGTTTCCCCTGGGCATGCTTGAACACAACAGCTATGCACACACAAACAGTCCAATTTGTCTCTCGGCTAACGCTGGAACACGCAGCCTGCCAAGCAAATACAAAGTGTCAACAAAGGAATCCAATCTCGCTGCGCCATGTAAATTTAGTTTGGAGTGCGTGTCTGCGCGTCTCTCAAATCGGACTTAATAAGTGGCGGCTGTAGCCTACGTTGCTAAGCTACAGGGAACGGTGGGAAGGGCAAAGGAGTCAGATGTTTACAAAGTTGAGGGTAAAAAAAAACAATTTAAATCAAATGGTGGCTGGAGAGCTAGCAATCCATTTAGGATGGCAGAGAACCTCTTGAGCGATGCCAGGAGATGACGATCTCAGCTAGGCCCAGCACACATTAGAGGAGACGGCCACACGCGTCCGCACAGCTCTCAATAAGGCGCGAAGCTTCTGAACTCAACTCGGCATTCATTCCATTCCACCGCTCTTCACATCAAACACAACACTCGGCTCGGCACACTTCCACTCCAATACACTTCTCTTCTTCTTTAGCCTAAATGCTTATGACCTGGTTCACTCCACTGCCTGACTATTGCCTAAACCCCCCAAAACACACACAGCCATACACTCCTTTAATGTACACCCTCTAACACACACACACACACACACACACACACACACACACACACACACACACACACACACACACACACACACACACACACACACACACACACACACACACACACACATACACACACAAAATGGCATTCGCCATTCATGCGTACCAAAAATAGGTTTCAGGGTTACCCTTTGTTACAGTCAAATGTGTTCTGTGTGTCAGTGAGCAGATTTCTTTTTTCCTCCAGTCAGAGTTCCGTAATAAGCCCACCAAAGATGGTGAGGGTAATGCCACTTGCCATGCATTGCGAGGTGTCAAAAATAAACGGCGGCACTTGCTGAATGATTCTGGGATAGATAATTCACTTGCAGCCACTTCTTCTGATGGATTGTTCATTTACTTTTTGACACAGCAGTTAATTACGGTTGCTCAGGCCTCTCTATCACGGCAAAAAAAAATCATCTTTTTTTTTCATTTTTCATTTCAGCCATTTTTCATTACACACTCTTTAATACTTCAAATGTTTTTTTCCTCCTCCACGTGAAGGGAAACAATCAGAAAAATAAATCACAGACGAGAATTTAAGCTGCTTGAAAATGGCTGTGAGGAACCGTGTCAGGTCTCAAAATCCATAGCAAAGAGCCGTGGCTGGCTGATTTAATTCAGCATCAAGAGTCACCATCAGGCTCATCCTGAGTATAGGCTACCTTGAGGGGGAAGCAGGACAATTCGGAGCTTACCCCTGCATTCAAAATGATGATTCTGCTTGACATCCAAAGCTCCCCTTTATGGGCCACCCCATATGTCAGCAAAGTCCATCATTCTCTCTCGGCCGGCGGCGCTCACATCTTCAATGCCATGCCTGATCAGCCACAGTATTTTATTTCCCACAGCGTGAGCGTGGCAAAACCAAATCTGGGAATCAGAGTGCAGCGTGGCGAAGCCAAACCTAAGAATCAGAGGGCCCAGGGCCTCATCTGTGTCTGCCCTGTGTGCAATGGGCCTAATTACAAGGTTGCCTGGACACATTAAAGATGCTGCCTGACGATGGTGTTGCATCTTTGCCTCGTGCATGTTGTGACACATCTTGCATAGCAATGGGTCAGTCTACACAAACAAACACACACACACGTACACAGGCCCACACACACACACACACACACCAACACACACAGACACACACCACTTCGCATGCATAAACTAGATGATGCAAAGTGACACAGGTGTTTGCTGTTGTCATATGCGGTAGTCATCACGACTCTAATTAGAAGAGCTGCTTTACAGTAACGCTAGCAAATGCAATTTGCAGGGTCAAGTTATTTGCCCCAGCAGCACAGCAACCCTCAACGGACCTGACTGTGTGATATGGACAGGGTGCTTCTGGTTTTGATATTGCCATTTTTTACACATAATTTTAGTCACAGTTTAATGTTATTCCATTGATATTGCATTAAACCGGATATGGACACAGAGCTGATACACTGTATTAGGGTGAAAGACGTTTTTTGGGGCTCAGGTGGAGTAATGGCATTCAATGCCCATAAATTAATTAGTAATTAGTAAAATGCACGCCTGCCAGCCCGTCATTGAATATTCACACCTGAATCACAAAATTTAAACAAAACCAACAAGAAAAAAATCAGTCCTCTTTTCCAGCATGCTCAAACTGTCTGCTGGTTTCTTCAGCTACTAATGGAGTAATCTCTGTGGGCTGTGGTTATTTCTGAGGATGAAACCACCAATCAACCTTGAACTCCTTGACTGCCCTTGACCACCGCCCAGGTCCACTGCCAGCTTTGACCAGGCCCCGGGAACAAAGTCATCTGAAAAGCCCCCTCACTCAATGTTAATAGAGACCGAATTCTGGGTCCCCTTCTCCCTGGGGCTGGGACAACTGTCCCCTTTGTCACCCTCTGCCGGCCTCCTTGCCACCCAGCCCCGACCACCTTCCAACTGTCTCCCGCTCAGCTTCATTACACCAAATCTCATTCCAGAGTCCCAGATTATGTTCTTAAGGGTGCTGCAAGCCCTGATGGCCAGCCGTCATGAATCACACAGCAAAGGAGAAGAGATGAGCTGAACCCTCTTGAGACAGGGATAGGCGGCCAGGCAGGCGGCATGTGATGGGCAAGAAAAGGAATTTGCTTTAGCAAAGGCACGCAGCTTAGCAGAGCTGAAGGGTAACCTTGTGGCATTGGACACATTGTGGCCACTTTCACAGTGCAGCAGAGTAGAAAATGTGAAAAAGCTTTATTGTCCATCCAAGACTTTTTCTAAAGCAAACCGCTGTTGCACCACATCCCTTTAAAGCAAGGAGGAGAAGTGTTGAGACTTTCCATTATTTACTTGGAAAAGAAGTGCGATTTCACTGCCAAAACCAAAGTACAAATGGGGGAAAGGTGTTTGTGAAGAAAATGTATTAAATATGAGGGGAAATGTTCCAAATCAAGGGATTTCATATTCTTTCTGCAAATACCACAACACATTTTGAAGAAAAACAAGTAGTTAAACCATTGGGGACAGAATCAGAAAAAAACACCCAAATTAGACGGCAGAGCCCACACAGAGCCAAGTTAACTTCTCCGAACTCTGGAAACAACCCACATTCACACATCTTGTGTGAATTTATTTAGTGAATATTTAGTGAAAGATTGGCATTTGTCCTAAAGCAGGGCTATTCAAATGGCGGCCCTGGGGCCAGATGCGGCCCTTGGACAGCAAGGTTCTGGCCCCCCACAAGCCCCTTCAAATACAAAATCATTTTTTGGAATTTAGAGATAAAAGTATGGGCTCTGTTATCATGCTGAAACAGGACACAGGACGTTAAAATGCAGGAAATTACATCTAAAAAATGCTAAATTTTCTGGGGGAGGACCCCCAGACCCTCCACTTCAATGAAGATTCCCATATTTTTTCATTGAAGGTTGGCAACAATAATACATACGTATGGTTCGGCCCCTTTACTGGGAGGAATTTGAAAAAATGGCGTTGAAATATAATTGAATACCCCTGTCCTAAAGTCTAAAACTGAATTTTGCAGACACCCGGAAGCTTGATTCAACAGTGCTGCTCATTACTAGCCTGGTCCTGACCATCCCATAATATACTACCATTTCATTTCGTATATGGTCTGGAAGTTGTGTGATCTGACGCGATTGCAGGAAGCGGGAAGTTTGCACTCAGTTATGGTTTGAAATGATTGGACAGCTCTCCTTGCTAGCCTTGCTACGTGCAGGCTAAAATGGGTTAAGACACGTCGTTATAAATGTGCTGTTACCAGAATAGCAACGACCAAGTCATAGCGCATTATGGGGTTAAAGGTACACTGTGTGAGATTTTGGTTGTTTATTTCCAGAATTCACTAATGTTACCTTTTTCATGAATACTTACCACCACCGTGAAATTCTAAGTATTCATTGTGACTGGAAAAAGTGCACTTTTCATACATGAAAAGGGGGATCTTCTCCATGGTCCGCCATTTTGAATTTCCAGAAATAGCCATTTTTAACTGCAAAAATTACTGTATTTGTGCCATACTACAAAATATTAGTTTATTACTCATAACACCTCCTTTATCTTGTGAGAAAACATTATGGTCCAAATGTGTCCAGTTTTAGATACTGCTATGTCAAATTTGCCATAACTACAAAATGTTTGAAGCTTTGAAGGCATTTTTCAGTTTCAATGTTGGCACAGTTACTGCACTTTGGCTTTATAGGGCAGTATAGCTGTAGGGCCTTCCTCCTGGAAATTATAGTTATTTAAATATGTTACCAGAGAAATTTGTAAGTTACAGTGACTTACTGCAAACTGCAAAGTATTTTCATTTGTAGCCCTTAACTGTTTTACAGTTATTCAGTTGCAAGTTTCATGTGAAGTAAAGTACAAGATACAAGATACAAGATACAAGATATTTTATTTGTCATGTGTATATATATGAAACATATATATACAATGAAAAGCTTCCCTGCTCTGGGAGTCCCAAAAAAGGTTAAAAAGAATGTTAAAAAAGAAAAAAAATATATTTAAAAAGTTGAAAAAATGGCAGGTTGGAGAAAGGGGAGATGTAATGAGTGGATTTCTTCCTATGTTGGTGATTTTGCATTCAACAGTCTGATACATTGAGGGAAGAAGCTGTCCCTGAGTCGGCTGGTGTGAGCACGTAAGCACCTGTATCTCCGGGCAGATGGTAGAAGGGTGAAGTGTGTGTAGCTGGGGTGGTATGGATCAGCTATGATTCGTTTGGCCCTCCTCAGACACCGCTGGTTGTAAAGATCCTGGATGTTGGGTAATCTGATTGGATTGTCCTTTGAGCAGATTTGATGACTCGTTGGAGGTCTCTCCTATCTTGGGCAGTGGTGTTACCATACCAGGCTGTGAAATTACCAGTTAAAATGCTTTCTATTGTACAGCGATAGAAGTTGGCCAGTATCCTACTCTCCATTCCATATCTGTGCAGCCGTCTCAGAAAAAACAGTCGCTGTCTAGCCGTCTTAGTGATGCAATTGATGTGATGAGACCAGCTGAGATCCTCCTTGATGTTGACTCCTAGGAATTTATAGCTCTTAACCCTCTCCACTGCAGTATCAGCGATATAAATTGGCTGGTGTGGCTGGTGTTGTATCCTCCGGAAATCCACAATCAACTCCTTTGTTTTGCTGACATTCAGGAGTAGATTGTTATCCACACACCAGGTTGACAATGCCGCCACCTCAGCCCTGTAGGCCGACTCATCTCCATTTGTGATGCAGCCAATTTCCGTAGTGTCGTCAGCAAACTTAATGATGGTATTGGAATTGTGAATGGCTGTGCAGTCATGTGTGAAAAGGGAATAGAGTAGGGGGCTGAGCACATATCCCTGGGGCGCGCCGGTGCTGAGGCAGAGTGTGGAGGAGGTGAACTTGCCCAGTCGCACTGCTTGAGGCCTATCGGTAAGAAAGTTTAGAATCCAGCTGCAGAGTGAGGGATTAAGGTTTAGAGATTGCAACTTTAACACTAGTTTGGATGGAATAATTGTGGAATAGTTGTGAAAAAAGTAGAACATAGTCCTTTGTCTGTTGGTTCAGAATTTGGTCCATTTAAAGAGAACTGAGTTTGGTTCACTTGTCGGGGACTCAAAAACAAAATGGCTGCTCATGTTGCCAAATCAATTGAAATTTGGGGAGGCGTGGTTTTCATAACTATCTGGGGAGTTAAACATTAACTCTCTAGCGCTCTTAGCTCAACAACTCCGATCTAGAGGAGTCAGATAACACTGTTTAGTATTGCTGCAACTCTTGATGTTCAGATTTTGGCAGAACACAGAGAATCTAACTCTGACAAATTTGCTGTGTAGGACCTACAAAATATTTGAAGCGTTGACTGCATTTTTTGGTGTAGTTACTGCACTTTGGCTTTACAAGGCAGTATAGCTGTAGGTCCTTCCTCCTTGGAAGTTATAGCTATTTATGTGTTTGAAAATGGGTAAGCGTGGAAAATGTAGGTGTTAAGAAAATAGATGGTGACACAGTTCACTGTTGTACATGTCTTGTGTGAAAATAGGATCACACATCATTCATTTATTTTTTTTATCACATTCATTTGTATAGGGCCACAAGAACGCCCGCCACGGGGCAGCAGAACTAGTCTCATCCTGCATTCCTGCCCCGTGCATGAGCTGACTATGAGATCAAAATGTCATGACACTTCTGAACGGATTTCTATTGTGCGCCGCTCTTTCTTTTCTCTTCTCCAGACAAAAATGAAATTAGGTGACCTCATAACGGTCGGGTGCATCCTGTGAATGAGCACAACATCGGAGCTGAAAAAGCGAGATGTAAGCATTTATCTGTGTCTCATTTGTCAACATCTGACAAGGTCAAAGGTCAAGAAGTCACCATGGACGACAGAATATCCGCAGAGCCAAAAAAGGGCTTGAGTGTGCATCCAGTGAGCAAATATGCTCCTTTTGTGATGCTGCTGCTGTCACAGTCGTTGGCAGCGATGCATTATGCATGCTGAGTTCTACATAATATACAACAATTTAATATTTTTTTAACTTCTCATTAATCACAAACCTCAGTAATCAGACCATATCTGCATGCCAAGTGTCCAGGCTGGTGTCACCCAGTGCCTCCTCAAGTTCTCTGCAGTGTGTCATAAGTGGGCATGAAGAGTATAAAGCAGCGGTTCCCAAACTTTTTCAGCTGGGACTTTTTCAAGCGTTTATTGGTGTTTATCAGACAGGATAGTGAAGCAGAGACAGGAAGGGAGTTGGGAGAGAGAGACAGGAAAGGACTGGCAAAGGACCCGGGCCGATAATCAAACCTGGGTTGGCCACGTAGTTAACGAGTGCCCTACCCATAGGGCCAGAGGTGCTATACTCATGAACGGCGTGACGTTTTCCATGTGCGTTACGCCCATTTGTGGGGGAAAACAACCCATGCAAGTCAATTGGTGATGTTGGGGTTTAACCCTATCCAGACTGGGGGGGGCTAAAAGTGCCCGCACCAACTTTGAAGTCGCATAATTCCTTAACGACTTAAGCTATGACTACGAAACTTGGTGACTTTTCCTAACATGTAGTTGGCTACAGTTAGGTACCGAAAGATAAGGTTTATCATTTTTGCCGTTGCCATGGCAACGGTTTTCTGACAGGTATGTCTGACCAAAAATCACTTTACCATTTCTATGACGCCATATATTTTCATATTTTTTTGTTATTTCTATTAGCATCAGACAACTTTGTGAGAATTATCTGTGTCTCATTTGTCAACATCTGACAAGGTCAAAGGTCAAGAAGTCACCATGGACGACAGAATATCCGCAGAGCCAAAAAAGGGCTTGAGTGTGCATCCAGTGAGGAAATATGTTCCTTTTGTGATGCTGCTGCTGTCACAGTTGTTGGCAGCGATGCATTATGCATGCTGAGTTCTACATAATATACAACATTTTTTTTATTTTTTTTAAACTTATCATTAATCACAAACTTCAGTAATCAGACCATGTCTGCATGCCAAGTGTCCAGGCTGGTGTCACCCAGTGCCTCCTCAAGTTCTCTGCAGTGTGTCCTATTGAGAAGTGGGCATGAAGAGTGTAAAGCAGCGGTCCCCAAACTTTTTCAGCTGGGACTTTTTCAAGCGTTTATTGGTGTTTATCAGACAGGACAGTGAAGCAGAGACAGGAAGGGAGTTGGGAGAGAGACAGGAAAGGGCTGGCAAAGGACCCGGGCCGATAATCAAACCTGGGTTAGCCGCGTAGTTAACGAGTGCCCTACCCATAGGGCCAGAGGTGCTATACTCATGAACGGCGTGACGTTTTCCATGTGCGTTACGCCCATTTGTGGGGGAAAACAACCCATGCAAGTCAATTGGTGATGTTGGGGTTTAACCCTATCCAGACTGGGGGGGGGCTAAAAGTGCCCGCACCAACTTTGAAGTCGCATAATTCCTTAACGACTTAAGCTATGACTACGAAACTTGGTGACTTTTCCTAACATGTAGTTGGCTACAGTTAGGTACCGAAAGATAAGGTTTATCATTTTTGCCGTTGCCATGGCAACGGTTTTCTGACAGGTATGTCTGACCAAAAATCACTTTACCATTTCTATGACGCCATATATTTTCATATTTTTTTGTTATTTCTATTAGCATCAGACAACTTTGTGAGAATTATCTGTGTCTCATTTGTCAACATCTGACAAGGTCAAAGGTCAAGAAGTCACCATGGACGACAGAATATCCGCAGAGCCAAAAAAGGGCTTGAGTGTGCATCCAGTGAGCAAATATGCTCCTTTTGTGATGCTGCTGCTGTCACAGTCGTTGGCAGCGATGCATTATGCATGCTGAGTTCTACATAATATACAACATTTTTTTTATTTTTTTTAAACTTATCATTAATCACAAACTTCAGTAATCAGACCATGTCTGCATGCCAAGTGTCCAGGCTGGTGTCACCCAGTGCCTCCTCAAGTTCTCTGCAGTGTGTCCTATTGAGAAGTGGGCATGAAGAGTGTAAAGCAGCGGTTCCCAAACTTTTTCAGCTGGGACTTTTTCAAGCGTTTATTGGTGTTTATCAGACAGGACAGTGAAGCAGAGACAGGAAGGGAGTTGGGAGAGAGACAGGAAAGGGCTGGCAAAGGACCCGGGCCGATAATCAAACCTGGGTTGGCCACGTAGTTAACGAGTGCCCTACCCATAGGGCCAGAGGTGCTATACTCATGAACGGCGTGACGTTTTCCATGTGCGTTACGCCCATTTGTGGGGGAAAACAACCCATGCAAGTCAATTGGTGATGTTGGGGTTTAACCCTATCCAGACTGGGGGGGGGCTAAAAGTGCCCGCACCAACTTTGAAGTCGCATAATTCCTTAACGACTTAAGCTATGACTACGAAACTTGGTGACTTTTCCTAACATGTAGTTGGCTACAGTTAGGTACCGAAAGATAAGGTTTATCATTTTTGCCGTTGCCATGGCAACGGTTTTCTGACAGGTATGTCTGACCAAAAATCACTTTACCATTTCTATGACGCCATATATTTTCATATTTTTTTGTTATTTCCATTAGCATCAGACAACTTTGTGAGAATTTAAGTGGTCTGAAGCATAAAATCATAAAAATTTTAGTGCATTACCTAAATTTGTTCGAAAATCCATTATGGCGAGATTTTGGGCATAATAAGATAATGATGTCATAATGACATCATAATACCAGATAATTACACAAAAATTATGGCATTCATAGATGTCCATATGTAGATCATCTCCCCCAAGTTTCGTAGTCATACTGTATTCCGTTCATGAGTTATGAGGGGGGGGTCAAAAGAGCCCCCCCCCCCAGGCCCAGGAATGCCAAAAAAGCCCAGTCTGAATAGGGTTAATAAACGAAAGATACGGACCTGTAGACTAGCGTTGTTCACGCGCAACATGCCGAAAACGTGTTGTGTTGCCAACTGTTCAAATAATATAGCCCACCAGCCGTGGCTGAAGCATGGACTGTGCTGATTTAGACAAGCCGATGTAGCATGTAAGTTGATGAGACATTCGGTTTGTTTTCACCCATAAAGGGGCGTAACTCACATTTCCGAGCAAAGTACCCAGGCCGGATGGCCGTTCATGAGTATTATTAACCACTGCAGTGTTGTAGTAGGGCAGAGCTGTGGAGGAGAGACTCATTGGTAGGGCTGGGAATCGATCCCAATTTCCTGGATCGATTCGATTCCGATCCAGAAGGTCACGATCCAATTTGATCCACAAAATCACGACCTCCAGGTAGTTGATGTTCTTGTAGCGCTTCAGAAAGTAGATGCGATCTAATGCACATACGTACGTTACATGTGAGACAAGTAAACATACACATATAGTATGTATATTTAACAGTCCCTCCAGGATTTTGCACTGGGATTTTGTGATTTTTGCGGTCAAAATGCCTGATTTTGTGGCGGCATTTTCTCATTTTTTGCAAAGATTTTGCGGCATTTTCTCATTTTTGGCAAAGATTTTGCATCCCTTTCTGGGTTTTTTTGGTAACTGAAAACCACAATCAGTCTAAGCAGGCTTAAGACAAAAGAGAGAGAGATTCAGAAACACACTTCCTATATAATAGAATAATAAAATATGATCAAAAACTGTCAGAGCGTCTTATTAGCCAGTGCGTCCAATGTGTAAAAAAAAATCATGGCCGCGACACTCATAAATCTCTGTCGATATTTTAGAACGACTTGGGGGGAAAACGGGACAGCGCGTTATGAAAAAATACTTGTGGGTATTGCCTACCACTAGGCCTAATGAAGAGCGTTGCGGGGTACAGTAGCCAGGCTGTATGCAAGCGTTACAATGTCACCTGTTGGAAGACGCGTCTCTCTCTCTCTCTCTCTCTCTCTCTCTCTCTCTCTCTCTCTCTCTCTCTCTCTCTTTGCAAGCTGTTGCACATTATTTGCTTGATGCAAAGTTGTGATGGCATACACGCTCTCGTTGACATGGTTGTGTGCATGGTTGCATGGATTCGCAAGACTTTATTGCAATAACACAGTGAAAGCGTGGAAGGGCCGTTCACTTCCTATCTCGGTGTCCTTGACTGAAACAAGTTGCAAAACTCCACACTTCCGAAACCTTTGCGATCAGTGATTGTTATCAGAAGGCTTGTGCCTACGCATAGACATAGACCCTTAAATTACAAACATTAGCGAACATTGAAAAAAGATCAGACAACGACCGTCGGGTAGCATGCTCATGAAAGCGACAGGGGAGAGTGGAGAAGTTCCGCAAACATGTAGCCTAACGTAAGATGTTTGCTACTGTGCGACAGTACCGCCACTATTTCATGACTGCATACACTTCTTCGTCATGGATAAATGGGCAACAATACTTTTTCCACCCAGGATTGCACTGAAAAGTAGGCTACTGCTGTTAAAAAAAGGTCATGAGTGTGCAGCACCGACGCCTGCGTGTAGGCTATGTGTGAGGGAGGGGAGGAGAGACGCGGAACAGCTGAGATGAGGGTCGCGACTTCCGAAATAGCAGGCAATTCTTTTTCAATGTTTCAGTGACATATTAACAAAAATGCTTCGTATTGGTTTTCGTCTCCGGTGGTATTGTAGTCACGTTTTCATTTTTTTGACGAAAATACAAATCAATAAACTCCACAGAATGTTGAAATTTTGCGGGAAAAATGCGGCTTTACAGGAATTACGCGGCATCGTGAAATTATGCGGAATATCATTGAATTTGCATGAATCCACGCGATCGCTGAATCGCGAAAAACTGGAGGGACTGATTTAATATGGATTGCTTTTATTTCTTTGGCATTTTTGTCAATGTCTTTAGTGGTTTTAGTGGTCTTACAAAACACAGGGAGCCAGCTTTTACAAGGGTGTGTTTTTTTAAGCTGTTGCCCAACATATGGTATACATATTATATAAACATAGGCCCATATACATTGAAGTATGTTAGTATGGATTCCTTGCCTTCTCTTGACATTTGTAAAAGAGTGAGCTGGGATCGCCGGCGAACCTATTAACTTGCTGAAAATGCTTAACTACATCATAACAACATAGCGATGACATCACAGAGAGCCATAGTGCTGCGCGAAGGGGTTAACCCTCTGAGGTCCGAGTGCCCTTCAGAGGGCAATTGGTCTCCAAAAACAAATCTGTAACTCTGTGAGTTTTTGTCATTGAAACATATAAGTCACACCATTAGAAACCTCAGACCTTCCAGGTTCCAAATATATATATATATGAAATGAAAATAACGCCTTCACGGCTTCCAGGTAGTTGATCTTCTTGTAGCGCTTCAGGAAGTAGACGCGACCTAATGCACATACGTACGTTACATGTGAGACAAGTAAACATACAAATATATGTATATTTAATATGGATTGCTTTTATTCCTTTGACATTTTTGTCAATGTCTTTAGTGGTTTTAGTGGTCTTACAAAACACAGGGAGCCAGCTTTTACAAGTGTGTGTTTTTTTAAGCTGTTGCCCAACATATGAAATACATATTATATAAACCTTAGGCCCATATACATTGAAGTATGTTAGTATGGATTCCTTGCCTTCCTTTGACATTTGTAAAAGAGTGAGCTGGGGTCGCCGGCGACCCTATTAACTCTCTGAAAATGCTGAACTACATCATAACAACATAGCGATGACATTACAGAGAGCCATAGTGCTGTGCTAAGGGGTTAATACAGTACTATGGACAATGAGAAATGTCATTGCTTTTAGTGGCCTTTTACACAACACAGTAGCTTTTGCAAGTGATGTTTTCTGCACAGACTGCATCAGCAGCTGAGAAAGTGTTCATTGACCTATTAATGAGTCACTCAGCTGACTTGTTAAGGTGATTAATTACAGTATGTTACTAAAAAAAAGTTACATAGCACTCAATTAAAAATCATAATGCTATCCTGTGGGGCTGCAAACTCAGCATACTGCACTCACGTTAGAGCAGTGGTTCCCAAACTGGGGGGTCGTGACCCCTAGCTTGATCACTGAGGTCCTGCAGGGGGGTTGCAAGGGGATCCTGGCATTAAAACCAGATACATGGTTATGAAGGGCAACATTTAGCAATATTAGGGTACAACAAATGTTTTGCGTATGGAATATGAAGTGGGAGGGGGGTTATGTAAATGTTTGTAGATCAAAAAAAGGGGTCCCAGTGGAAAAGGTTTGGGAATCACTGCTTTAGAGAGAGATGCATTTAAAATGGAATGCACACAAAGAACAAATGGCCAAAATGGTCTTCAAACTGCTGCCCATCATGACCATCAAACTGTCCAATCAATCAGTAAACGGCTTCAGGCAGAGCAGGTCATTGCAACCTGAAGTGATATATACGTACGATAGACGACAAACAAACAACAACAAATAACCGTGAGGCTCTGTTGGGTGTCCATGTTACCAGGTGCGCTGTTGCTATATAAAGGACATGAGCAGCAAAAACAAGCGTTGCCTTGGAGGATTTGTACTGATTGTGTCCCCAAACCTGACAGAGAGACACAGAGACATTTCCAGAAAACCTCTTCTGCCTGGTGCAGCCATCGATTTTGTGTTTGTTATTGTGACTGCTGACTATTATGGCTGGACTATGGTGTCCTCAAGGGCCTCGCTAAATGTCATCCACATGGTCAGTAGCAAGGCTGTAGCCCAGTGTTGCCAAATTTAGGCTACTTAGGATGGCATTCTAAGGGCTAAAAGGGAAATAAGAGCATTTGGGCAGGTTATTCAGCTGGTTTATGGACATAGAAATCAATGTAGATCAAATTGGGCAGGATTTAGTGCTTCTAGGCGGGTTTTGAGCATTTTTTCGGCTGGAAATCATCAGCCTCATCTGGCAACCCTGCTACAGCCCCAAATTCTGGGCCCTACAGTATGTATGCACCCAGCTGCAAAGGTAGCATGATTATCATCGACTTTCAAATCTCTTTGAGACTTGGTCTGACCAAGAGCATAACAATTAACATTACCCAAACGGCATGGTTGACCTGCCTCCCTGCCTCATTTTGTCATTTGGGATGGTGAATGAACAATAGTCCCCAAAAAGTTGTTGTGGCTAGGGCTAGGCTGACAGCTGACGGGGAAAAACGTAATTGTTTTCTCCACAGAGGCGGGGCGTCAGCAAAACGTGAGGCCACAACTACAGACCAAGGACGGGAGTCGGCATATTGGTATCCACCTCGTAACTGTACCTGGTCAAGGGAAGCTTTCTGAGCTCTTCCAATAGGAGTGGCATGGTCTGCCTTGGGAGCTGTCCAGTGCTGAATTCAGAGCGCCCATTGAATCCCAATGCAAACAACCTATCTGTCCATGGACCACAAGCATTCAACAAACCACAAAGCCTTATTGAAAGCACAATGCTGTCATTTCCACATGGATAGCATCCCCCAAGAAGCGAATGATATAAATGGCTTTCAAGTGTCTTCCACTATGTAAACTGTTGCATTTCAGCTATTGATAGATAAATCATCTGCGATGAAAGAATAATGGGAATTCCGAATTGCCTCATAAATATCTTTACTATATCCACACAACCCCAGAGTGACTCCCCTTTTTCCAATGCTTTCCAATGCCTCAAACATCACTTTACAGTTTTTCTCGATTGGTTTGGCTCATTTCTTGAAACTGAGATGACATTCCTATAACGCTTGGGTCATTTGGCCAAACATTCTTACACTTCTGCACAACAGTTCAGATAACTAGCAAAATGTCATATACCTCCCAAAACACCTCATTCTTGCATCAGCACTAAACCGTCTCACATATAAATAGTCAGTACCATCAAAATGGCATAGATCCTTTTCAATTGCTTTGGCTCATTTGCATTCATTTAGTCCTTCTGTCAAAATAAACTGGATGGTTCAGCATAACTACATGGATCCTCATCACTCGCTCATATCACCCCAAAAACAGTTTACCCATGTGTCAAAACTAAATTTCTTCCCCACATATATCATCAGTACCCCCAAAATACATTGTCCCTTTGCCATTGTGTAAGCACTGCCAGTCAAAATGGTTAGGTGTTTTATCTACGTTCAGCTAACAGATTTCGACTATGTATAAAATGAAAAAGTGAGTGAAACCATTGAAGTTTGACAACACAGATAATTTACCAAGGACATTTATCAGTAACTTTCTTTACTGTAAATTCATATACAGAAAGTAATGCCCATATATCACAGGTTTCTCATGGGTTTGGCTCATTTCTAAAAACAGAGATAACATTCTCAAAATAACATGGACAAATGCCAAAGCAACTAGCAATTATTCAAAACAGAATGTCGTTTGAAAAAATGTCATGAAATTAGCCAAATAACAGAGGAAACTGTAGTATACACGGTTGTAAAATTATTTTCTACTAACTAGTAAAGTTACAATACCATCTGACCTGTTGAACACTGTCATGGATTTACTATGTAATGAAATTCTTAAAATATGATGTCCTTGACTGTTTTGGGAATTGCGTAGACCACTTTGCATATGATGACTTACACAATGAAATAATGCTTACGTGTTTTGGAGAGGGCAACCATTAGACTGAGAATTGTCTAATTCGTTTAGATAAGCAAGGTCAATTTATTTGGAAAATGTGCTGAATGTATGCTGAATGTGTCAACTGAAGGGTATTTGTACATATCCATTTGCAGAGATGTACTAAACATTTGAGACATGTACAAAGCATTTGATATCTGATGAAAGCAATGAAAAATGCCATTCTGTTTTGGGAAATTGCAAGTTGGTTTGGGGATTTGTCCGTGTTGTTTTGAGAATGTCATCTCAGTTTCGAGAAATTAGCCAAACCAATCGAGAAAAACTGTATTTGCGCTGCAGGCATCATGGTGTATTTATTATGTTTAATCGGGGGAATGTCTGTCGTGAATAGTGTATTCCTCACTTCTGCCATCTTTAATGAATATGCTTGAGCTATACACAGAACTATATAGTTCAGGAACTATACAGTCCATTCAGAAAGTCCTTCCAGGGAACCAGGGGTATGAGCTATGTTACGGAGACTATTTTCACTTCAAAACTGACGAGGAAAACTATTCTAGCCAGATAGATAGATAGATAGATAGATAGATAGATAGATAGATAGATAGATAGATAGATAGATAGATAGATAGATAGATAGATAGATAGATAGATAGAATGGGTGAATAGAGTTTCGATCTCTGATATCCCCCACTATTCACTGCACACACATACACACACACAGCCACAGCTACCCTGCCCTGCTGTGTATAAGGAACACACACACACACACACACACACACACACACACACACACACACACACACACACACACACACACACACACACACACACACACACACACACACACACACACACACACACACACAGAGGTGTGTAAAAAAGTCATCTGTGGGGAAGGGAACGCAGCTTGGCCCTTTTTTCTCTATTCCTGCAGCTCACAAATACACACAAACGCAAAGACATATGCATACTACATAGGCCTACTATACCTGTATAAAACACACAAACACAAAGACATATGCGTACTGAACACACTATATACCAAAACACACAAACACATAATCTTCCTCTCTCCCTCTTCCCCTACAGAGAAATGAAAGAGTGCACACACTCATGAAATTTCCCATGGGAGAAAAACGACTTGTTTCCTGGCGTGTGTCAATACCTATTTCGGATACTCGCAGCCAAATAACACTAACATACACTCCGGGGGCTGCAGACTGTCACATCTTCCCTCAGATGTCTGGGACATGAAAAACATGTGGGCTGCGGTGTGACTGATGGAAACAGCACTGCTGTGAGTGAGCTGTCATCATACATGTGCAATTCATAACTTTTGGAGGCTTTTGGGCTTGAATGGAGACAAATGTGTCATGGGTGACAGTATGGCACCACAGATGAAATATCAGTCTATGCTCTCCCCACACACACACACACACACACACACACACACATACACAAGGGTGGACGTCAACATTGCCTGACTGTGTTTATCCCTATTCCCCGAGCAGTCTTCCACAAGGAATCATAACAATGTTGTCAAAGTTTAAGGCAGTCATGTCAAACTAAACCTATAATGTTGTGATAAAATGCTGATTAAAAAATACACGCACATTGTGCAGAGAAGTAGTTGAAACGGCCATATCTCAGGGAAACATTACACTCGGAGCGATTCATATCTGCCTTGAGGAAAATGGGCACCCAGCGCAATTTATCTACACTGCCATACAAGTGCAGTATCCTAACTAGGCCTACATATTTTGTCAAAATTGAGTTTAGACTGAAAATGGTCTTCATTGGTCTACACCTTCTTTATCGTGTGACAAAACCAAAATGGTCAAAATAAGTCCTACTTTAGAGATACGGTATTGCTATGTTAAAGTTTCAGTAACTACAATAATTATCCAACCTACTTCCACGGCTTTGAAGGCATTTTTTTCAGTTTCAATGTTGGCGTAGTTACTGAACTATGACTTTGTAGGGCAAATGCAGCCGGCGGCGATATGAAAGAATCCCGAGTAGCCTATTCGACAGGAGAATTGGAATGCCGCGATAAAATATTAGTGTTCAACACCTTTTCCACTCACGAATAACATGTGCAAACAGCAAATATATAGTCCTACAAACATGAGTTAATAATGGTTGAAATGTCCAAGCACGACCCGAGCTTATATACTTGATTAGAGTCCCATTATCTGATCCATCATTAACTTCCGACCAAAATGGACGTTGTCGCGACCAGAACTCCATGCTCTACTTTAAATAATATTCTTCGCCGTTAAGAATTTGATTGTCGCCGTGGGGAGACTTTCACAGAAGATTTCCAGACTGAGATCAGGTCGCCGCTCAGGTATGTCCTGCGTTCTGTAGATTCTGCCGAAGAAGAAGCCCGGTCCGTTTCAGTGCAGGTGCACCACTGAAGATAATAAAAAAACGCTTGTCCCGATACCAGAACCGCGCATTAAGGTGCTCCACTGACACTCACACGTGAACGTTTAGAAATCCAAAAGCCGTAATAAAAGAAGCGATGTCTTCCAGAGAAGCAGAACCATTTCAAAAAGGGCTCGTTGTGTATCCGGAGGAGCGTGAGCATCGTGCGGGCTGAGGCACAGCAGAAGAAGTGCGGACGGGGATGCGCACCTCTTTAGCTACGCTGGACTGACTGACTGAAGAAAGAGCGCACAATCTCTCTCTCTCTCTCTCTCTCTCTCTCTCTCTCTCTCTCTCTCTCTCTCTCCTTATTATAATCAGCCCGGCTGGTGTAGGCAGCAGAGGCATAGCACCTGCGGGTGTCCTGAAACCCAGGGAGGGGGCAAGGGGAGGGTGCATCAAAGCAAACACTTGGGCTTTGCATGTACCGTACCGTACGTGATATCCGCATGTTGCCATGATGTACTTGCCTGCATGCCAGGGATTTCTCCTTTTTTTAACTTCTTCGTTTTCAAGAAATCCACAACATGTCCATTCCACACGCATTTCAGACCCAGCCATACATCCAATCATGCAATCACAGACTTACGGGAAGTTTTGCCTGAAATCAACCTCTAATTTCATCAGCCTTATATTCACACAGCTTCCAGAACTCGAAACGGCAAGAATAGGCAATCACTTACACAATGAATCTCTCCCTGCCATCAGTCAATCAATCAATCTGTATCTAGTAAGGCAGTGCAGTGCAGGGTTAGACTGGCCATCTGCGGGCATAGCGGGCATTTCCCAGTGGGCCCCGCATCCTTGTGGGCCCCTACTTTCAGAAATCTAAAAAAAACCCTTTTCTTTTTTTTACATTTCTGAAAATAGAGGCCCATAAGGGTGCGCGGTCCACCGGTGAGTCAGTTCTGCACCGCTAATTAAGACAAAAGTGCCCGGGCCCTATTTCTCCTCCAATCCAGCCCTGGTGCGGTGCAGAGGTTTCTGTTTGTTTTTCCACACACTCAGATATGCAAGGAAACAAAAAAGACCTTGACAGAAATCCACTGCTTACTACCGTTGTCGGGGAACAAATTATAAAAGATTGTATTAAGTAATGGAGGCAGTGAGGCATGGTGTGCAAATACTCTGCTGCTTAATGGCTTAATTAAGGCTCTCTGAATGATCATAGCAGTGTTGTTTGAGTATTTTCAGCAAATAGTGAATAGGCCTGCCGTCGACCCCATCTGCACAAAGA
The DNA here is from genome assembly GCF_034702125.1 of Engraulis encrasicolus. Taxonomy (NCBI): domain Eukaryota; kingdom Metazoa; phylum Chordata; class Actinopteri; order Clupeiformes; family Engraulidae; genus Engraulis; species Engraulis encrasicolus. The sequence goes on along the minus strand of NW_026945799.1, from coordinate 1,922 downwards.
GGCTATGTATGTAACAAGTGCATTTTTAGAAAAGGTTGCTAACCAGCCAATGGACAAAAAATGCTGAAGAATGGGTTGTGATCAGTGTGTGGATCTGGGGCATGCCTTGATGAAAGGTCTGTGTTCTCAGCTCAGCATGTTGTCTAGTTCCTTTTGATGCCTCACAGTTCAGTTTCTTCTTTAGTGCATATAAATATGTAAGTCTACGAGACTCAGTATTCTGTTTGACATGCTGGAGGTAAACAAGCCAGTATCCAGCACAGAACACTTTGTTAGTGTGTTTGTGCACATGGGAACATATCACCTAATGAGTGTGGTAGTGTGTTTGTGCATACACATGATGTCACCAAGTGGGTGTACTGTATGTGTTAGTGCATATCCATGAGCACGTCACGTGTTAGTGTGTTTGTGCATACATATGAGCACACGTCACTAACTGAGTGTGTTAGTGTGTTTGAGCACATGTCACCAAGTGAGTGTGCAAAGTGTGTTAGTGTGTTTTTGCATACACATCAGCATGTCACCTAGTGAGTGTACAGTGTAAGTGTGGTTGTGCATACACATGAGCACACGTCACTAACTAAGTGTGTTAGTGTGTTGCATACCCATGAGGACACGTCACCAAGTGAGTGTATTCTGTTTTTAAGGAGAGGTAAATAATCCTCATTTCTGAGTGTGAGTCTGGTCCATTCAGGGCTTTATGAGCTATAGGTACTTGAGCAGATTGTCCTGCGCTGCTGGGTCATTAATCGAAGCTCTCGCTGAGGAACTAAGACCCTCATCTCTCTCTCTCTCTCTCTCTCTCTCTCTCTCTCTCTCTCTCTGTCTCTCTCTCTCTCTCTCTGTCTCTCTGTCTCTCTCTCTCTCTCTCTCTCTCTCTCTCTCTATCCCTCTCTCTCTCTCTCTGTCTCTCTCTCTCTCTCTCCACACAAGGAAGTCAGGACAAGCCATGTTCATTCACAGCAGTATTCACCTGTCTGTGTGTTTTGTAGCAGACCAACAAGTATAGACCAGACACCTGATGCTTACGAGGTGTCCTTTTTTATATTGCCTGAGATTGCCTGATGAAGGTCTAGTTCCGAAACATCGTTCAGTTCATTAAAGTAGAAGAGGAAAATGGTCAGTGTGCGGAAGTTTTTGCAAGTTGTCTGCTGAGTGACCCATGGGCCTTATCCGACGCACCTGCCAGCTGAGGTGTGCAAAAAAATCCAAGTTTAACGTCCTTTTTTATATGCCATTTTGAAAAGGCGAAAACTTAAAGTGTGTTTATGTGTTTAGTGTCAGCTAGTGGTAAGAAAGAAGTAGAATACAATGGATCCAGCAGTAAAAGCAACATGAGCATCTGCTGGTGAAAAAAATGTATTTAACATTGACAGTGATTACAATGAGAAGTGTGCAATGCTTTGCTATTTTACACCATACTACACCACTCGTGATGGGATGCAGTCATGCATATTAGCACAGCACATGCAGCGTTTAATCTGCCTCTTAACACTCGACATTACAATGCACTGAAAACGAGCATCAAGTGACAAGGAACGTCCGTCTGAGAGCACATAATTGGCCGTCTGAGTTTATGTGGTCGTTGTGACTGTAGCATGCCGCTTGCTCATTCACCACAAGAGTTGAGTTTCCTGCTCCAGTCTTGAGTGAAGTTCGTAGCCCCTTAATGCGCGCCGTACCTCCAGTGGCACGCTGTAATAAACATTGAAATCTAACTACCATAGCACTACAATACTATGACACAACACAGGCCCTTTAGTAATGCACCACGACTTAGTCATTACCATACTGGTAACAATGAATTTATAAAGCCGCGCCTTAAGGGGTTAAGTAACAGATTAAGACATAACGATTACAATTTTGGTGACAGTAAGGTTATAACATAGGCTCCTGGCAAATTCCAAAAACAAACCAACCTA
>NW_026945798.1:0-32040 GCF_034702125.1 Engraulis encrasicolus | reverse complement strand
CATTGCCTTCAAATGGAAATGTTTGTGTAATCGTGTTTAAACCATTTTTGAACATGTCTTTGATCTACAGTTATGACTTACTCTTTTAATATATTCTGTAAAGTGTGTGTGTGTGTGTGTGTGTCTGTCTGCATGTCTGTCTGTGTTTCTCTCTACAGAATGCAGGGTCCATCTGTGATATTCCTGACAGTACAATTCCAGCCAACATGGTCCTCAGCCACCCTTACCTCTCCTTTGAGCCGTTGAAAACATATGTCTCTGAACTGAACACGCAGCTGAAGGAGAAAATAGATTCATTATTTGAACATCAAGAAGCCAAAATATCTGCAGCAGGTTAGACTTGTCAAGTGTGATGTCATAGAAATCCCTGCTATGCTCCAGCAGCAGCAGATGAGATTGTTGTTATCACACAGGTCAATTTCAACATTATTACTATTAATGAAATCACTTTTACGGTTTTATCCAAAGTGACCTATAAAAACAACATTAACAGTTAGAAGTTAGTTGTGGTTGGATTCAGAACACAATTGTGTTCTTCCAGATTTGCTAGATTCAAAATGGTATGCAATTTCAATCTTGACTCTTGGCGCATACTGTTACTGTGATAAATTGCTGCACCCATGATGGCTGAGAGAACTGAAGGTCTTCTGAATGCACAGTTACTTTCTTGATGTAGATATCTGTCAAAGTTGTTGAAGCCTAAGACTCAAAATGTAAATGTATCATTTACTAGTGATAACTGTGATCGATAATGGTGATTTGTGGCTAATATCATACCTTCTGTCTCAGTGTCTGAAGTACAGGCTGTTGTTACCGAACCAGTGATCAGGGAGGACTTCTTGCAGTGTAAGTAATTACACACACTCAAGATACACACTCAAGCAGTTGAAACCAGAGGTTTACATACCTGTACAATGTATTTAAAGACACACACAAAAATGTCTCTTGCATTAGATAACGGTTACTTCACACTGGATCCAAACACCGCAAACCGATACCTCCATCTGTCTGAGGGGAACAGGAGAGTGGAGAGGAGAGATGAGGCCCTCCAGTCATACCCAGATCATCCAGAGAGATTCGACAGGTGGCCTCAGATCCTGTGTAGAGAGGGTGTGTCTGGACGCTGCTACTGGGAAGTGGAGTGGAGTGCTGAGGAGTGGGTTAATGTATCAGTATCGTATAAAACTATAAGCAGGAAAGGAACCCAAGGTGATTGCTGTTTTGGAGAAAATAATCAGTCCTGGAGACTAGCTGTCAAGTCCAGAGAGACATGGGTCGTCTTCAATAAAAAAGGCACTAAACTCCCTCTAGTGGCCAGCTCCAGAATAGGAGTGTATGTGGACCACAGGGCAGGGACTCTGGCCTTCTACAGCATTTCTGGCACCACAATGACACTTCTGCACAAAGTCCAAACCACATTCTCTCACATACTCTACCCGGGGTTTAGGTTAGGAATCAGATCATCAGTGAAGCTCTTGTGACTCACATGCATATCGCACATCTGGACTCTGGATCCATGTGTGTTATTATATGCAGGTGACATCTGCAGATTATATGCAGGTGATCATAATACATTTTTTTTCTTGTATGGACAACTTGGATTTGCATCATTCATAGATATATTACATGTTTACAATGGTCTTTAATTGACAACTTAATTGAATTCACGCGCACACACACACACACAGACGCGCACACACACACACACACACACACACACAGACACACACACACACAGACACACACACACACAGACACACACACACACAGACACACACACACACACAGACACACACACACACAGACACACACACAGACACACACACAGACACACACACACACACACACACACACACACACAGACACACACACACAGACACACACACAGACACACACAGACACACACACACACACACACACACACACACACGATTGCAAAAAAAACCCCAAAAAACCCCGAAGCTATCAAAATAATCATGCAGGTGGTCGGCTATGTGAAATCTGTTTATTGGTAGATGACATTTAACACTTTTTGTATTGCTGTACACTCCACGTGCATGATTTAATCAATTTCAGGAGATGAAAAAAGTAATTTGAAAGCTGTTATTTAGATTGTAAATATGTTTAATAGTACTGTCTGTTTCTGTTTGTCTAAAGGATCTAACTCCTTCTCTTTTCCCATTGCAGCCAATAGCTTTTCAATATAAAAATGTTTCATTCACTAGGCTTATACCATTAAGTCTCTCTATATTTGTTTCTAATAAAATAACTTTCTTTCATTTCCTTGTATTTTTATTTTTAGGCAATTGGCTTTGGCAATTTCCTGAGTGTAGTTCAATGATAAATTGGAAAGATTTAATTTTATTTGTGTTCATTAGCCAATTTCAACTGCATGTTTGATTTGAATGCAGTGTTTATGTTATCTGCAGGTGGTGGACTGTGGTTAATAAAGTGATTGAGCTTTCCAGATGTCTGTCTCATGGTATACAGTGGTACAGTATGCTTGCTATGTGGTGTTGAGATCACAGACTGCATGTAATATTACTAAACACTGAACATGTCATGCACTACTACTTAGTGGCGGTATCCTGTCTTGAATTAGTACAAAATAGACATTTCCCATTATCTGTGTCCCAGATTTGAGATAATCTCAGCCAGTGAGAATTTGTTCAGTGATGTATATATTAGATACATGAGTGTGGTTTATCCAGACTCTGCCTTTGACTTGAGAATGAGCAATGCTCGGACACTTTCCATTCTGAGGACGATAAAAGGCCACCCCAAAATGTCAAAATTTGACAAAAGCATATGGAGCAGATGGCTGGTAGATATGTGCATTGGCATAGTGGACAGTACTCTCACACTTTCAATAAAAGGTCACCTCAAAATGTCCAACTTTGATAAAAGTTTGCCCCATATTTGACTAAAGCAGCAATGCCCCAGATGGCTCTGGTCATGAGGGAATGAGCCTTTGGCCCGTTGGACACAGGGATGCCCACCAGAGTTTATTTGCACTTAAATGTTCCCAGAGTAAAAACGTTTGTTTTTGTTTTTTTACCAGCACAGATATGTACATATCTGAGTGTTAATCTACCTTACCTGGGCCTTGTAAATTTGAATCAGCTGACTGTAATATGTACAAGGCCCAGGTAAGGTAGATTAACACTCAGATATGTACATATCTGTGCTGGTAAAAAGTCAGTGGACTCTCAGCTGTGGACACAATTACTGTTTACTTACAATTACAATTACAATGACTGCATTAGCGGCTGTTGGGATCAGGAAGATCAGAAGGGAGTCTACAGCTGTCCACAGTGTAGACAGACATTCGCTTCGAGACCAGTTCTGAACAGAAATAATATAATTGCCGAACTTGTGGAAGAATTTATAAAGACGAGACCTTCAATTCAGTCTGATGCTCCTGCTGACGATGGAGATGTGGAATGTGATGTTTGCTCCGAGAGAAAACTCAAGGCTGTGAAGTCCTGTCTGGATTGTCTCATGACGTATTGTGAAACTCACTTCAAAGTTCACAATGAGCTTCACAGGGGGAGAAACCACTCACGCACGCACGCACACGCGCACACACACACACACACACTCACACACACACAGGGCCGCTGACAGGTTTTGTTGGGCCCAGGACAAAGGCCCCCCACCTAATACATGTAATGTAATTTGGACCCATTTCCAGGCCCCCTCTCTCACTGGGCTCGGGACAACTGACCCCTTATCCACCCCCTGTCGGCATCCCTGCACACACACACACACACACACACACACCACACACACACACACACACCACAAACACACGCTTACACACACACACACACACACCACACACACACACACACCACACACACACACAGGAGGGAGGGTAGAACTGGGATTCTGTCTATACATTCACTGACAGTTTACAATTACAGACCCAGAATATTCCTGTGAGTTTCAGTGCTCATTAAAGTGTTTATGAAACGAAAACAAACAGTCATTCCCATTAAAGCCTTGTTTTTTTCTGATAGCATCGATGAGACTTTGAACCCAATCATCCTGGAGGAACTTGTGAAAATGGCAACTCAAAGTGTGAATTCTGTGAAATTTGGTGTGACTAATGAGCTGGGCTGTGACATCATAGAGGGGAGTCCCAGGTTTGCTAGTATGGCGATCTGAGAAAACAACACACATGTGATGGACCCACATCTTATAAAGGAACCAAAATTCTGATACAAACATCAGCGTGTCGAAAAACCCACACATCCAACCTCATGAGAAAAAAAAACAGCAGCAGAAATCTATTTCAGAGGCACTGATACATCTGCAGAAAGTTACATGTCTGACAGGCGAAGTGACGATTGTTGACATAGCCTGACAGTTCGTTTTGTTTATGGTTACGGTTGCTAAGGGCGCTTTGCCATGACCCACAGATGACATGGCGTGTGTATTTGTTGACAAATGGGGGGCATTTTGATTCAATTGCGCGATATAGTGTGATTGAAATGCATGTAGGCTACATGCAAAAATATCATCAACTAGAGAAAAAAACGGAGGTATTAGGCTGTTGGAAAAACGCCCTATATAGCCTGAGTCCTCAGCATATTCTTAGCATTTATCATTATTATTATTTTTTGTGCTCAAAGTCACAGGCGTCGCGTGTCCCTCAGCCGGACTCTGAGGACGAGGTGTGTCCAAACGTCAGCCACACGTGCACCACAATACTCAAAACAAACAATCAACGCTTCAAAGTAGGCCTACGCTATGTGCATCTCCGTTTATTCGCTAAGCAGTAGCAGGACTTTTTCTAGGATTTTTTTGGCATGAGGGAGCATCATGGCAGGTTACAGGGGGTGAAGGGGGGTGTTCCCCCCCATGAATGAGAAATTTATTAGGGGCGCTCAAATATATATATATATATATATATATATATATATATATATATATATATATATATATATATATATATATATAAAAATAAAAGTATGAGGGTGCACCCACGGAGGTATGAGGGTGGAGCGCCCCTATTTCCCAGTTCAGAAAAAGTCCTGAGTAGCCCAATCTGTGAGTTGGCTGTCCTCGACTGAGAGCACCACGCTGATGTGCGGATATCCTCCCAAACCAATTTATTGACCAGTTGAATGGCAATCAACAAAAAGTGCATATTCCGAGAGCATTCGCATCGGTTTGGCATGTAATGTGCATTACCCTTTCCTGAAAACAACATACAAAGCAGATGGACAAGGTAAAACGAGTAGCCTAAAGCAAAGCAGTGCACTCACCTGTCTTCGTGCCCGAGCAGTTACAGGGGCAGTTTCAGTCTGCACGCCGGCGATGTCAATTGTTGGAACTGCTTGAGGCAATAGCATTCTCTTTCAGTCCAACCATGCCCGCGACCTCCACATTTGTGGTGAAGCACAAGGGGTGGAAATGTGCCGAGCACAACAGTGACCACGAGCTTGCTTCAAAACCACGCATTGGATCCACAGAGCCCTAGCTTGATTTAGCCTTCTCCTTGTCGGCCACAGTTCCATCATTCTTCACAGAAGGGAACTTGTGCAAAGATATTCCTTCTGTCAAGTAGCCATTTTTGCAGCTGGCACCGTTCGGCCATCCAGCAACACACTGCTTGACACTGCGCTTTGTTTTGGTACTAGCCGCCATTGATCTGAACAAGGTGGAATGAGGTGAACTCACCCCTTCTATGTCACGCATATCATTTGCATAAAATTTGCATGTCACCAAAAAAACACTTTTTGGGAACGTTTTAACATGACTTTTAGGACAAAATATCACCCAGAAAATATCCCATTTTATTCACAAGGCTTAGAACTTTCAGAATCTGTCCTGGAAATGGTCAAATTCCTTTATTTTGTTTTCGTTTCATAAACACTTTAAGTTTTGAGTACAAGCCAGCAGGGTAGTACTCCTTGGAGACTTAGTTCTGGTTAAGTTGAGCTACACGCTCACCCCTCCAAATCACTGGTTTGAAGTTTAGCTTGTCAAGACTGTTCTAATACAGCATTAACCACCATGAAATGAGTGAGTGAACTAAAAGCCTTCCTTGTGAGGCCCTCTTGGTTTACAATCTGACTCTGATTTGAAGAAGGTGCGTCTTCTCCCCATTACAGATTCGTGCCCAGAGCAGGACTTTCTTTAGATGTCGGAGAAAGGACCTGGATGCCCCGCACCCTGCCCCCTCACTCAGAGGAGGGTCAGGAGCTCAACTATGTGTGTCCTGTTAAAGCTCTGTGACTATACAGAAGTTAGCAGAGTTCAACTTTTTGTGGCGGCCACACACCATAAAGGACTACCACTGCCACGTCAGGGGTTGTCTCATTGGATTGTGAAAGCTACAGCGGTTGCCTATCAGAATAATGTCTCGCCGGCCCCTTAGGGACCTAAGAGCTTATGCATTAACAGGAATGGCCAATTCCAGGGCACTGTCCACGGGGTTGCCAATGGTAGGCCTGTGCAATGTAGCGAACAGGGCCCCAGGGTACACGTTCGCCCGCTTTCATGAGCTAGAGGTATCTGGCCGACACTTATCTCACGCTGTACTAGGTTCTGACTCCCCAGCAGCGATCTATACATTCTGACCGATGCTACTGTAATAAGGGCTTTACATAGCGTGCATTCCGGGAGTGGGCTATATCTCCCATAGTGAAACACCGAGCGAAGTTAGAAAAAGAACGTTAGGTTATGGCTATAACCCTCGGTTCTTTGATGACAGAGTGAGGTGTTTCACCTATTTTTCCCTCCTTGCACTAGTTGTTAGGTGGGGAAGAAACCGTTAAGAATGCTGGACTCAGCGTGTCGACGGGGGTAGACACCCCAAGCGGGCGGAGCCCGACTGCGTCGACTGTCTGTCTTTGACAGACGTAATGTCATTGGAGCTTCCATAGATGGTCACGCCCAAGCGTATCCCATAGTGAAACACCTCACTCTGTTATCAAAGAACCGAGGGTTATAGCCATAACCTAACGTTATATATTCAGATTCAGTTCGCACAATTCAAATTCAGGTACTAAAATTCAGTTTCAAGTTTCTGTGACAAACATCTGGGTCATTTGAGGATAAAGGATGAGCAATCGAGTGTACACACGCATGATTCTTCTTGAGCCAATCAGTGCGTGTGTTAGCACCTGCTGTGGTTAAAACTGCATAACCTCTTCTACCTTCCTGAAAGTTCTGTTGCCATAGGTAGCCCGCAAGTAAGTGATGTTATTTCAGTGTTGAAATGTGGTGAAAATGGTTGATTTACAGTTATAGTTTAACACAACTGGTGCATCAACCACTTATGAGAGTGTGTCTGAGTGCACTGAATGTGTGTCTGCACTCGATTGTTCACCCTTTATCCTCAAATGACCTGGATGTTTGTCACAGAAACTCGAAACTGAATTCGAGGAACTGAATTTGAATTATGAGAACTGAATCTGAATATGTACGTAACTAGTTAATTGAATTTCAAATGATCATATTCAGATTCAAATGGATCAATTCAAGCATTCAAACGATGAAATACAATTTCAAATTGAATGATACAAATTCAATTTTTTTAATTGAACCATTCAGTTTTTCAATCGTATCATTCAAGTGTAATAATTCAACTTCAGATCTGTTGGCACAGATCTCAGCCCATATCATAGTGCATTACTAAATGCCCTGTGTTATGTCATTGCAGAGTAGCACTATGGTAATTAATCTTTCAATGTTCAACATTACAACTTGCCTCAGATGGTACGGCATGCATTATGAAGCTATCCAAAGCGACTTGCAATCGAGGACATAATCATAGCCAAGATCACTATCAGATACGAAGTGCACAGGAAATATACAGAACAACAAGTGCAGATGCTAAGTAGGGTTAGTTTAAAAATATATAGATTAATGTTAAAGTAGAGTACACACGCACATACACATCATGTCAAGAGTCTGGCCTGGGACTAGGGCAGTTAAATCATTAGTGTAGTAGGTAGTCACGAAAGAGGAGACTCTTAAAGTGTTTATGAAACGAAAACAAAATAAAGGAATTTGACCATTTCCAGGACAGATTCTGAAAGTTCTAAGCCTTGTGAATAAAATGGGATATTTTCTGGGTGATATTTTGTCCTAAAAGTCATGTTAAAACGTTCCCAAAAAGTGTTTTTTTGGTGACATGCAAATTTTATGCAAATGATATGCGTGACATAGAAGGGGTGAGTTCACCTCATTCCACCTTGTTCAGATCAATGGCGGCTAGTACCAAAACAAAGCGCAGTGTCAAGCAGTGTGTTGCTGGATGGCCGAACGGTGCCAGCTGCAAAAATGGCTACTTGACAGAAGGAATATCTTTGCACAAGTTCCCTTCTGTGAAGAATGATGGAACTGTGGCCGACAAGGAGAAGGCTAAATCAAGCTAGGGCTCTGTGGATCCAATGCGTGGTTTTGAAGCAAGCTCGTGGTCACTGTTGTGCTCGGCACATTTCCACCCCTTGTGCTTCACCACAAATGTGGAGGTCGCGGGCATGGTTGGACTAAAGAGAATGCTATTGCCTCAAGCAGTTCCAACAATTGACATCGCCGGCGTGCAGACTGAAACTGCCCCTGTAACTGCTCGGGCACGAAGACAGGTGAGTGCACTGCTTTGCTTTAGGCTACTCGTTTTACCTTGTCCATCTGCTTTGTATGTTGTTTTCAGGAAAGGGTAATGCACATTACATGCCAAACCGATGCGAATGCTCTCGGAATATGCACTTTTTGTTGATTGCCATTCAACTGGTCAATAAATTGGTTTTGGGAGGATATCCGCACATCAGCGTGGTGCTCTCAGTCGAGGACAGCCAACTCACAGATTGGGCTACTCAGGACTTTTTCTGAACTGGGAAATAGGGGCGCTCCACCCTCATACCTCCGTGGGTGCACCCTCATACTTTTATTTTTATATATATATATATATATATATATATATATATATATATATATATTTGAGCGCCCCTAATAAATTTCTCATTCATGGGGGGGAACACCCCCCTTCACCCCCTGTAACCTGCCATGATGCTCCCTCATGCCAAAAAAATCCTAGAAAAAGTCCTGCTACTGCTTAGCGAATAAACGGAGATGCACATAGCGTAGGCCTACTTTGAAGCGTTGATTGTTTGTTTTGAGTATTGTGGTGCACGTGTGGCTGACGTTTGGACACACCTCGTCCTCAGAGTCCGGCTGAGGGACACGCGACGCCTGTGACTTTGAGCACAAAAAATAATAATAATGATAAATGCTAAGAATATGCTGAGGACTCAGGCTATATAGGGCGTTTTTCCAACAGCCTAATACCTCCGTTTTTTTCTCTAGTTGATGATATTTTTGCATGTAGCCTACATGCATTTCAATCACACTATATCGCGCAATTGAATCAAAATGCCCCCCATTTGTCAACAAATACACACGCCATGTCATCTGTGGGTCATGGCAAAGCGCCCTTAGCAACCGTAACCATAAACAAAACGAACTGTCAGGCTATGTCAACAATCGTCACTTCGCCTGTCAGACATGTAACTTTCTGCAGATGTATCAGTGCCTCTGAAATAGATTTCTGCTGCTGTTTTTTTTCTCATGAGGTTGGATGTGTGGTTTTTCGACACGCTGATGTTTGTATCAGAATTTTGGTTCCTTTATAAGATGTGGGTCCATCACATGTGTGTTGTTTTCTCAGATCGCCATACTAGCAAACCTGGGACTCCCCTCTATGATGTCACAGCCCAGCTCATTAGTCACACCAAATTTCACAGAATTCACACTTTGAGTTGCCATTTTCACAAGTTCCTCCAGGATGATTGGGTTCAAAGTCTCATCGATGCTATCAGAAAAAACAAGGCTTTAATGGGAATGACAGTTTGTTTTCGTTTCATAAACACTTTAACTTGCTTCTTGAAGGCTGAAAGACATGTGCCCAGTCTTGCTCCGTCAGGGAGATCGTTCCATCACTGAGGAACAACGACGGAGAATAGTCTTGATTGGGAACGCTTAGAGCGAGCACGCTGCAGAGCCAGACGGCTTGTGCTGGAGGAGCATAGTAGGAGTTATTTGCTTTTCAGTTTCATCACCTTATTCACCATTTACATGTCCCTGTAGAACAACTAAATATCGTCGGATTAATCATTTCAATTTAAATCAGAGGGAAAAAGTTGAACATCAGTAAATCTTAACACATTTCTTGATCAGCTGGATGTTCCAAACAAAGCCTTCATGATTGTGCATGTTTGTTGTTTTCTGATGCTCCAGGAGGGGTTGGGGCAGAGCCAGAGGAGGTGCCAGCAAATGATCCAATTGAAGGAGAAGGAGCTGCAGGAGCTGAGGAAGGCTGTGGAGACTCTCAAGGTGAGAACTGACCAGAGGAGAAGACAATCTGCTGCAGATTACTAGTTATATCCCCGAAACGCGGAGCGTCGGGGATGTAATGGTCTTGCGTGCGCCGCGTCCGCCGCCGCGTCCTCCGCCGCGTCCTCCGCCGCCACGTAAGGTCTTTAGTGTTAACGCGATAACTTTTGAACGGATATTTGGATTTGTCCCAGATTTTTTGGGTGAATGCTCTAGGGCAGGTTCATGAACTGATTCGAGTTTGGAGGTCAACACTTTCAAGATGGCTGAATTCAAGATGGGCGAATTTTTGTTTGGCCCATAACTTCTGACTGGGTGGATGGATTTCTCCCAGATTTGGTGTGTTAATGCTCTAGGGTAGGTTCATGAACTTATTCGAGTTTGGAGGCCAACACTTTCAAGATGGCTGAATTCAAGATGGCCGAATTTTTGTTTGGCTCATAACTTCTGACCAGTCGGATGGATTTGTCCCAGATTTGGCGATTTAATGCTCTAGGGTAGGTTCATGAACTGATTTGAGTTTGGAGGTCAACAGTTTCAAAATGGCGGAATTTTTATTTGGCCCATAACTTCTGACTGGGTGGATTGATTTGCCCGGTACTACCTTATTTTAACAGTTCACCATTTCAGTGAATCTACCATATTAGGTACAGTGTAACAATATTTAATACCATGTAATACTAATGTAATACTAATGTAATACCAGTGTAACAATATGCAATATCAGGTACAGTGTAATAACCAGTGTATAATATGTAATACCATGTAATACTAGTGTAATACCAGTGTAACAATATGCAATACCATGTAATACCACTTACACAAAAATACATGATGTAGTACAAAATTGGTACATGGTGTTACACTGGTATTACATGGTATTAAATATTGTTACAATGGTTATTACACTGTACCTAATGTGGTATATTTACTGTAATAGTGAACCATTAAAACAATGTTACCATTTGCCCCATTTTTTGCTTCATTTTCACAATAGTCATTTGGTTTTAAGCCTATGCACGTCATTGATCTATGTATAGATATTAAATATATTTCTTTAATATTTTGTATTTATCATATACGTTTATGAAAAGGTGGACGGGAGTGGTAGGAATGATGGGGGACTGGAAGCGTTGCGTTTCGGGGATATACCTTAAGCAGTCGAAGGCGACTGCACAGGCAGTCTAGTTATGAAAAGCTGTGACACAAGCATGGCTTGCCAGGATTTAGTCAATGTCTTGTATTGTGTCTGGAACAGGAAAACATTCAATGGTGTGTGTGTGTGTGTGTGTGTGTGTGTGTGTGTGTGTGTGTGTGTGTGTGTGTGTGTGTGTGTGTGTGCGTGCGTGCGTGCGTGCGTGCGTGCGTGCGTGCGTGCACGCACGCACGTCCGTCCTGTCAGTCTGGTGCAAAGAATGCAGTGGAGGAGAGTGAGAGGATGTTTACTGAGATGGTCTGCTCCATTGAGAGAATGTGTTCTGAGGTGGCCGTGCGATCAGAGCTCAGGAGAAGGCTGAGGTGAGTGAGGCTGAAGGACTCCTGAAGCGACTGGAGCAGGAGATTGCTGAGCTCAAGAGGACAGATGCTGAGATGAAGCAGCTTTCACAGACACAGGATCCAATCCACTTCCTCAAGGTAAACATCACCTTGGTACTTTTCAAAAGAGATCTTGGGTTAATAATTTAACCCCTCAATACACACAGTACCATTGGAGACACACTGTAATAGTCACTGAAATGTGAATTACCATAGTACTACTCTACTATGACATAATGCACTGTGACTCGGCTATTGTCACTCTGGTAACAACAAATTTATAATGCTGTGTTTGAACGGGCTAAAGCACAGAATTGCTTTATTAAAACTTCGACCTTAATTATGGCAGAAACTCTCATCTACTTGCCCACTTTACTTTGGTGTCATTCAAAGTACCTCTGAACATATTGGTTTTGGCGATATAATATTGATGAATCTGGAGTTATAACTTACTTGTAAGGGTATGGAAATGCAGGCACAAATACGCTTGTTCCTATTTTTCCATTATCGTATATGGAATTGCTACTTACCATGATCACTGTGAAGAACTAGCAGACAGGTTGATCTCTAGAAATGTGTGCGCTTGACCGCTGTAGTAAACGTTGAAATCCCAGAGCCCAACGCAAACCCAACGGAATTCTACAGGAGACGGGCAGCCAGTGTGTAGGCCCGCCAGAACGTGCCTGACAGAATGGGACTAGTCTTTCCTACTAGTCTTTGCTCAAATTCCAGAGCAAAGAACCAAAGAATGAGCATTACACGTACTGTAATCTAATCCACTAGTAACAAAATCATACATACGTTTTTGATGTCTTGCTGAGAAATGAAGGCCCACACTTAAGTAATGTTTCTAAGATGGAAGTAAGCAGATTTTGTTACTTTAATGATATGAGGCCCAACGATCAGAGTCAAAGACCACACCACTTACTTTTATCTTTAGGTGTTTGTTTTTCGGGCCAATAAATACTGTATAACTTTCGATTATGCGCATCCACTTGGTGATGGCAGATAGGCAGGTGGTTAAGGTATGAATGGTGGTGCTTTGATTAGCCTTAATAGAGATACAATTGTGTGTCATCTGCATAGCAGTGAAAGTCACTGTTGTGTTCTCTTATGATGCTACCCAGAGGCAACATAGAGAAGAGGAGTGGGCTCAGACAACTACCCTGAGGAACTCCACAGGGTATGATGTGTTTGTTAGAGGTATAACATTGCTTTTCTATAATGTAAGATTTGAACCAGTCTAAGACATGGCCAGGCAGTCCCACCCAGGATTTGAGACACTTAATAAGTGAGGCGGAGCTTAAATCAAGGCAGATCAGAGCTGAAACTGTTTGCAGCAGCGTTGAATCGAAAGTCACAAATTATTTTGGTTAGAGAGATTTCAGTACTACGGTTAACTCTGAAGCCAGATTTGATTGATATTCTTTAATCTCTGCTTGGAATTGGTTTAGTTGTTTAAATACAACTCTTTCTAGTATTTTGCTTAGAAACGGAAGGTTGAATATTGATTGGTCTCTCAAGAGTTTTGATCTAAGTTAGGTTGGTGTAGCTATAGATAGAATTACAAATTAAAAACAAAGTTGTTCGTCACATGAAAAAGGATAACACACTTGTCATTTGCCACTTGTCATTCTAAGATGTGAGAAAACACACTGAGGAAGGCAGAACACCGAAACGTGTCTTTGTGATAATAAAGAATCTATGCATGGTGCAACCTTTTCTCATTTTTTCAGTTTTACAATATATTGGTCAGCAATCTCAAAAGAAGAAAAACGTGTTGGCTGAAGCCTCCTCCAACCTTTACGAACTCTCTTGTCATTTTACCGATGGTTTCTGTGCAGAACATGGGGTGCATTGCTGATTATCCAGGCTGTGATGTGACCAGAAGGACCTTCAGCCAAAGCCACTTCTTTGAGCCCCTGAAGGAATCTGTGTCTGCACTGAAGATGCAGCTGAAGGAGAAATTAGAGTCAGTCTTCAAGCAGGAAATGGTCAAGATATCTGAAGCAGGTCTGGCAAACATGGAATTGACACTCTCACATTCAACATTCAACACATTCATTTAACAGTTGTGCATTACTGAGGACTCACAACAATGTTTTTTTCTCTAAAAACAGCAACTAAGGCACAGATCATAACACGTAAGTAAGTGTGTGTGTGTGTGTGTGTGTGTGTGTGTGTGTGTGTGTGTGTGTGTGTGTGTGTGTGTGTGTGTGTGTGTGTGTGTGTGTGTGTGTGTGTGTGTGTGTGTGTGTTGGGCAGGGGACATGTATGATGCCTGCTAAGGCATAATGTGTGTGTGTGTGTGTGGGGGGGGGGGGAGTAAAGCATTTGCAAATAAATAAGGACACAGATCAGTAGATTGTGTCTCCATTTATATTTTCATGTCTTGAGTCCAGACCTCCCAAGATGCATGGATGTAAGATATGGGTGAATGTGTAAGATATGGGTAAATGTCAGAGGCGATTCCTCCTTGAGTACAAGGGAGGCGCCGCCTCCTGTCCAAAATCACGGAGAATAGTATGTAAACTAATGCTTTACACGACTTA
The DNA here is from genome assembly GCF_034702125.1 of Engraulis encrasicolus. NCBI lineage: Eukaryota > Metazoa > Chordata > Actinopteri > Clupeiformes > Engraulidae > Engraulis > Engraulis encrasicolus. The sequence goes on along the minus strand of NW_026945798.1, from coordinate 17,602 downwards.
ATAACATTGCTATTTCAGACCCAGCTCCATAGAAAATGCATGTGCTCAACTTAGAGATGAAACCAATCTGTTATAGGCCTAAGATCCCGAGGCTCGCACGAGTTTTTTTCCGCTCAAGACAACGCAAGCGAGTCGAGTCTCAATGGACTTCAATGGCATGTGGGATTGTATGCTTTTTCAATGGAAAAATGCTAAACGGTCATTGGCTATTGCCGTGAAATTTTTTTGATTTTGAGACTGAGCCTCACTGGGAGTGAATGGAGAAGAGAGAGGAGGGGGGAGGGACCGGAGACTGGAGCTCCGACTTGTGATTGGGTGAACCCCGTGTCAGTAGGCTACAGTAGTTGATTTCATTTCGAAATGCGGATATGTTATTAATTTGACTGAGAAGTTTCGTCGTGGTAACCAGTGGGGAAGCTATTCATTGCGGTGTACTCCAGTTTTGTGTTCATATTCTTGTAAACCTAGTGTTGCGAATAAAGTCTTAATAGTGGCACGTCCTTATCCTTTTTAATCTCCCAATTCAAAAGTTGAAGTTGCCTACTTTTCGTTAGGGCTAGCTTGCAAGAAAGCTAGAGAGCTATGCAAAATGCCAAGCATTGTGGATTAAATTCTGGCGAATTCCAGTCGTCCTTATGAGGAGAAAATGAATATCAAGGAGCAGAGCAGAGCACTGCCTAATATTGACTTGGTGAAAAAGGTAGGGAAGAACAACCGTTTCTTTTGAGCTTTCGTGGTGTGGTGTCTGACCAACTGGTTAACTGCCAAGTCCCGTGCAGGGTTGCCAGATGAGGTTGATGATTTCCAGCCCAAAAACTGCTCAAAACCAGCCTAGAAGCTCAAAATCCCACCCAATTCTATTGATTTCTATGGCTAAAATTGGGCGGGTTTTTCTGCTAAATGCCATTTTTACCCGCACACGACCATCCTAAGCAGCCCAATTGGGCGGGAAACAGCCCAATCTGGCAACACTGGTCCCGTGAGTGGCGAGTCCTTGTTTCCTACTGTGTTGGCAATGTCTGGTAAATAATTAAAGATTTTGCGACCTCTAGTGGTAAGTTAAGCCGTGCACCCAGTAATGAACAAAGACAACGAAGGCAAACTCAATCACATCATTATGTGGCGGAGGTAGGCCTAATGATAATAATAATAATAATAATAATTTAAAAAAAAAAAAACATTTCCCTATGAATAGGCTACAAGGGGGATAATGATTAATGATTAACAAATTTGTTTCAACAAGAGTCCTTTAGTGTGTGAGGCCATATGTGGCTCAGGACCAATGTAAGATGTGTGTCAAAATTGACACCCCCCCCCCTCCTTTTTTTTTTTTGCGTTCTGGACATATTGTAATTGAACAGCCTCCCCTGTTTGACAGACTACCAGCCGCCACTGGTAAATGTGTAAGATATGGGTGAATGTGTAAGATATGGGTAAATGTGTAAGATATGAGTGATGTGTAAGATATGGGTGAATGGTTGTCTCTGTGTTGGTCTGCAGATACTGATCCTGAACTCCCCATCAGAAGAGCAGAGTGTACGGAGACCCTTCCAGCACCCAGTAAGTCATTGCTGAAGACCTCTAACAACTTCAAACATGCAGCCAATGACATGATATGAACACACCCTTGCTCGTAATGCACACACACGCATGCACGCACCCACACAAACAAACACAAGCTTAGCACACACGCGCACACACACGTGCGCGCATGCACGCACGCACACACACACACACCTACACCGATGTGATGTTTTCTATTTCAGTGTCTGATGGCCAGGCTCTTATTGCTGAACCAGTGACCAGAGAGGACTTCTTACAGTGTGAGTTGGACACACACACACACACACACACACACACACACACACACACACACACACACACACACACACACACACACACACACACACACACACACGCGCACACACAGACACACACACACACAGTGTGTGTATGAACACCGATGTTTACTTTTTCTGTCTCAGTGTCTGATGGCCAGGCTCTTACTGCTGAATCAGTGACCAGAGATGACTTCTTACAGTGTGAGTTGGACTCACACTGACACACACGCACACACGCACACACACACACACACACACACACACACACACACACACACACACACACACACACACACACACACACACACACACACACACAGTACACTTGACGCCCCCAACCCCAACCCCCACCCACACACCCCGTACTCTTGCACACTTGCACGCACACCCACACACGCACACACTTGACAACCCATTGATTTCCCATTGACTTCCCAATTATATTAACCCCAACAATAGCTAAAGAATGCTAAACTGTGCCCAAACCAAAACAATCCCCAACCTTAACCTGTCAGTGAGGAAATGTTTTTACATGTTTACTTTTACCAGTAACAACAAAACTACAGCAAAAATGGTCAAAATATGTGGGGCCCCACATGGAGCGAGGGCCCCAGCTTGTTGGTGTGCTCCAATAGCAGTGGCCTCACGAAGGTAGATTGGTGCAGTACACACACACACACACACACACACACACACACACACACACACACACACACACACACACACACACACACACACACACACACACACACACACACACACACTAATACAGTATTATACACACACACGCACACACACACTAATACAGTATTATACCTAAAACATATACCGGTATGTATTGTCTTCTCCTCCATCAGATTCCTGGCACTTCACTCTGGATCCAAACACAGCACACAGAGTCCTCCATCTGTCTGAGGGGAACAAGAGGGTGGAGTACAGACGTAAGGTCCAGTCATATCCAGATCATCCAGACAGATTTGACAGGCATCCTCAGGTGCTGTGTAGAGAGGGTGTGTCTGCACACTGCTACTGGGAGGTTGAGTGGAGTGGAGGGGTTGGTATAGCAGTGTCCTATAAAAACATCAGGAGGAAAGGAGATGGTGATGAGTGTATGTTTGGAGGTAATGATCAGTCCTGGAGGCTGTACCTCTCCAGCTCCAGTGCCTCTTTCCATCACAACAATAAACAAATGGAACTCCCTCTAGTGGCCAGCTCCAGAATAGGAGTGTATGTGGATCACAGGGCAGGAGCTCTGGCCTTCTACAGCATCACGGGAGACATAATGACCCTCCTGCACAGAGTCCACTCTACATTCACACACACCCTCTACCCTGGGTTTAGATTGTTTAGTAAACCATCATCAGTGACACTGTTCTGAGGCTCCTACAGGCAAATGCTGCTCCTGTAGGTCATTCAACACCCATTCATTTGTGCTCTTGGGTTTAGGTTATATTTTTCATTGGGTGCATCATAGAGGTAGCATGGTTCACAAAGTTCACGGTCCGGCTCATAACATGCCATCAAGGTCACGTTTTTCAGTTCTGTACGTTTTTTTTTTAAATTCATAATGCATGGTGCACTTGGAATATTACACTTTATTTACAGTATATAATTATAATATAACGATGCACAAGTTGAATTTGACCTTTTGCATGTGTCTGAGAACTGCCTCTTGTGCTAACCTGCACTTGCACTTAAACTGTTGTCAGTTGATGCGCGCTGTGTGAGCATTTCAAATGCCTTCTTTCATGGCTGATAGAATCAGCCATGAATCATCACTAAATCATCACTAAATATAGTACTTATGTTTTTGTATAGGCTTATAGTGTGAAAATACTGAGATTTTAATTGTGTCATCCTTGGTGGTCTCAAATGGTAATATTTTAATAAATATTTGGGGGATGGCGTGGACTGCGGTTTGTATGCCACGGTTCGGTATGTGTGTGAGCGGCTCGCTGTGTATTGTGCCATCTCTAGTGCATCATCATCATCATCATCATCATCATCATCAGTAAAGCTGATCTGAGGCCCCTGCAGTCCCCTCTCATACACACAATTTGCAATTGATGATAAACGCCTGTGTTACTTCTGTAATTGGTGTCAAAGATGATTGCTCTTGTATATAACAAATGAAAGTGTAATAAATCTTGAAACAATGAGTGATATCATTTCATTGATGGTCTTGTATGATAAAATAAGAATCAAAAAGCTTGGAAGTTGAATTATTCTATTAACAATAATTTGCATCCGGGTGACTTCCAACAGCAGAGCATGTCTGGAGTGTGTGTGTGTGTGTGTGTACATGCGCACACCCATGCACATGTAAGGGAATGGTGTGTGTGTGTGCGTGCGTGAGTGTGTGTGTGTATGGGGTTTAGTTGGTTCTGCGTGTTGAGTTAGTATGTAGTAGAACACTTTTCCAAAAGATTAGAATATCATAGGAAAATGTCCATAATTCCATCAAAAATGTTAAACTTTTGAATTGTGATTATTTGCATGATATTGCATAAAAACTTTAATCACCTGACATGGAGCCTTGCATCACAATCCCAAAGGCCACAGGAAAGGATGGGAGGAGCTAGTTTGACTTGCACACACGCACTCACGCACCTACCCACACCCATATCCTTTTCCACCTGTTCCTAACAGAGCCGTCTAATAGGAGAGTTGTGTCAACCGGGGACCAGGAAGTCGGTTGGTGTTGTGATTCACGTACATTAAAATATTTCTAAACAGCAAATTTCTCTTCGCTGGAGAAAAACACAAAACCATAACATACCAAACACAGATAAAGTACAAACGACTTACATTTACTACCTTTACCACATTTTCTGTGTTCTACGGCCACCTCCTAGAACCAAGTCACTACTTCTATTGGAACTAAAGTCAATAGCGATTTAGGCCTACATGTAAGACGCTTTGTGAGGCTCCATGAGAGCTGCCATTGCTGTGGAAAGATTGGACCAGTGAGGTCTATGGGAGTGACGTACAGTAATTCTCTTAATATAGGAGGCTCTGGCTCCTACTAAACATCCTCTAATAGAGTAAGATACCCCAAACCCGGTCTACCCACTGGGGCACCTAAGTCACGCCCCCTACTTCCTGGTTGATGGGGCAGAGAGAGTCAAAAAATAATTACTGGGCTTGAAATGAGTGGTTTTTTGACAACAATCCAAACCTTGGACCTCCACTTATGCACCACAAGTCCACCACAACTCATCTTGTTCACTTCCATACATTTTTTTGCAACTCTCTGCCCCATGAAACAGGAAGTAGAGGGCATGACTTAGGTGCCCCATGCAAAGGAGTCTGCTCAAGTTTGGTCTTCTAAGGGGGCGTTGTCCCTTCCTTCTTCTCTCTGTGGCATTTGGAGGCGGCTTGCATAAGACAGCGCGCTAAGGGAACTCCATTTAGGTCATCAACCTTAAGTCTCCTAACCTAAGGTCTCCTAAAAGGGCGTTCATCTAACATCACATTCCTCAGCTATATTCCTAGCAACTGTATTTTTAAACTGTTGATATTAGCTAATACAAGAAATTTCAGGCACAAATACTATACGCTACAGTAGCCTGAGGGGAATATGTTGGTTTTTAAGTGTATGGGTCTAGGTAGAAAATGAATAGGTGTCAGACAGTGTTCATTGGGTCTTCTGAAGTTACGCCATTCTAAATGGTTTTGCTGTTATACATACTGAAGTAAAGTCCTTACAAAAGGCACCTGGTTATTTAGGCTGTGAGCCAGATGCCAAATTTTCACACATTGGTATCACCTGGGGTGGCAAAGTCTATCAATGTTTTTAGTAATCCTCCATGCTTGAGGGACATTATTTGGTATGATAGCCTTCAGGAAATGGTAGCTTTCTTATATTTTTACTCACTTTTATAATGACACCCAGTGCATTTCGCAATACATGCCTGTATATGGATGTAGGCGTATGCAAGTGTCTGTGATGATGGTGTATGTTTTTATTGATGTTACATCACATGTAGACACCTTAGGGATTTTGAAAATATACAGTTTTGATGGATAATGTACTTTCCTATGAATTCTATAAGTCAAAATGTATCCGTCGTACACTTTTTCAGCAATATAATGCAAGGTTAGATTGATGCAGAGGCCTGTAGGAGGGTGGGTCCAATCCCAATGATTGCTATATCATATCTGTAGGGTGTGGCCATTCAGCAAATATATGGGTTTGCTAGTTTAGTATAAATGATACACCTATTTAGGCCCAAAACCTATAACTGTCCAATGGATTTCAATGGAAATCAATGCATTTCAATGTCATGCAAAGCACATTACATAACTAAGGTATAGTGGAATGTAGGAAGTTGTGAGATGCTTCAATGCACATTGCATCACATCTACAGTGTATAGACTTAAGAAAATATATGGATTGGAAAGCTTACTACAAATAACCCACTTATTTTAGACCCACAACTCATGGCCGTCCATTACAAATCAATACATTAAAAGTATGAAATCTTTAGGACTTTACAGAGATTATGTAGGGATAGAGGAAGTTGGGAGATGTTTCACTGCACATTATGAACCTTTGGAAAATATTTGGATTAGATTGCTAAATGCACATAATTCAGGTACTTTAGATGCTGACCATTGAAATGCATTGCAAATGCAAGTTCTGCAATTACATTGTAGAACTAAGGTAGAAGAATGTAGGAAGTTGGGAGATATCACAACACAAATGTCACATCCAGTGGATCTTTAGAAAGCCTACATCCATTATGTTAAATAATCTTTTTTCAGTCAGTGGGCCAGGACACATTTAGCCTATATTTCTAATAAATTAAAGAGATGGTAGGCAAGTGCTGGAGATGCATGTTAAGATGTCATAAAATGGGCCAGAGTGCTATCGATACAAATTTGATCACGCTTACTTCGTTACATGAAATGAGATTTTCTTTTGGCAACCTCAAACCCATAAGCACTGGTAGTATTGGGTCACCCATGAAGTGAACATTTTTTGCCTGGTCTCCTTTTATCATATACCCTATTTGCAGTTATGGAAAACGTTTCTGACACCCTGTGGATGATTAGTTGATGGTCATGTGGATGTTATTTTCAGAAAGTACTATTCAGTGACTGACCAGGCATATTAGATCTTGATAGAGACCTGGCTTGGTTGCAAAAATGGCTCAACTTGAGTCTACTGGAGGTGGACACTCAGGTGTTTGAAAACAAGATTAATTATGACAAGGCAAGAGGTCAAGAGGATACGTAACTCTCAGAATGACATTTGCAAAGGAAGAATATTGCAATTGTCAGCTCACTCACAGAAATGAGAATTTAATGACACTAACCAAAAACCCAGTCATGAAGAGATTCAGTGTTTGTGCTATAGTTGTATAGAAAACATGGTGAATGATAAATGATGAAGTTGAATTTAGGAGCTGTTTGCCATTTGTTGGGTCCTGTGGCTTTTTCTCCATCCAATCAGCATCATTGGAGATTGCTGGTTGCTCGCACAACAAATTGGAGAATGATAGGGGTAAGTTTCATGAACAGTTTCAATTTCTGAGTAGTGAGTTGATTTTAGAACACATGACACTAAAGGTGTCTTTGAACTTCATACTGTAAACCCTTACCGGGAAGTGACAGGGTGATCATAACTGCTTTTGGTGGCTGTGAGACCCTTGCTTCCCACATCCCTCAGACGTTTTGGCGATGTATATTGCCACAAACCTTCTGCATCTAACCTCTTCAATGCAGACTTCAATTTCCCAGCTGCGATGTACCTTTCCATGGTACAATGTACTAAATAATAAGCTAGTTGTCTGAGGGCATGTAGAGGCAATCTCCAAAGGAAATGGCTGTATGAATAGGAAACTGAAGGATACACCAATACCTTCTTGGGAGCTGATGCTGCCTCATTCCCATTGCAGGTCCCCACTTGCACTAAGTAACCATAAGTGATGCCTTTTCCCTCACTACTGATCTCGGGACTCACGATACAGTATGTCTGAATTTAGTGTCATCTGTAGTCGTGCCTTGTTGCACTGCAAGTTGTGAGATTGGTAATGGGCATCTTGAAAGTTAAAGCCACATCTCGATGTAAGCTGAAAGTCCTCTTTCCAGTTACTGTTCAAATGAGGACTTTCTTAAATGGGGGGCACATCACTGAGCTAATGGGGCATGGCGCCAAAGACATCAGCAAGATCCAGGAAGATTACATGGAGGTTCTTTTTTCCAGCTTTGCTGTTTGGATTTAGTGTCAGGTCATGCTGTGTGTTACCCAGACATGCCGCCCTTTGAACAGTATCAATGTGCATGATTGGCCATCCTTTGTGAAATAACACTGAAAAGGAGATTCATTTCCAAAATAGTAAGTGAGGAAATTGTGTTGAACTGGCAGATGTTCATTTGTATCCTTTTCCTTAGAGATCAGGACCCCACCTGCTCTACGCCCCACTTCAGACTACACACTTCACATGCAGTCAATGATTTCAATTCACTTTGTGTGCTTCACTCTATTAGACTCAGAGGCAACAATCAATGCAAGGCACTAGTTTCCCTTGAATATCTTTTCTTCCTTGATGAATCATCAAATCCCTGTGAGATTCCTTTTTCCCTCCAGCAGGTTTGTGGAGTTATACTCCCGCTGGTTGGCGTTCTCACAAGTCTGTAGTATAGTTATTGTTCATCATGTACTTACTCATTCTCCAACATCTCAGTCACAACACATATGAAATTAAACAGGACTCACCTGATGCCATTTCTGTCTGTATCATGATGTACCTAGTCTTATCTGTCTTTGACTCTACAGCAGCAAGTCAGATTGTACGGTATGTTCACATTTTCAGAAAAAGTAATGGTCTAGTTCAGTTCCAGACAAAATGAAAATACTGTTATGCAGGATCTCCATGTACTATTCTTGAAACTGATGTGTGTGCAATTGCAATTGCATCTTCCAGTTTTCTCTGTTACACTTTAGACCTACCTTCATTCTGTATATAGCCTAGTTTGATTTGATTTTCAATGGCTAGATGAGTTTTGAGTCTAAAATAACTGTACTGCATATCAAGCCCATTTATTTTCCAAAGGTCTATAGTAGCTATATAATGTGCATTGAGAGATCTGTCAACTTACATTGAGCTATACCTTAGTTCTGTAATGCACTTTGCATTACCTGGGAATGCTGTGATTTTCAATGGACGGCTATGAGGTTCTATTTGGGCCTAAATAACTCTGTAATGTGTATCAAACTGTCTAATCCAGGGGTGCCCAACCTATTCCAACTCAGGGTGCCCTTGAAATACTTCTTCAGGGCTCATCACTGACTGAATAAATAAAACAAAACATACACTACAAACAAATATGATTTTGATTTTTAGAAAATGATTTCAAGTCCCACTTGGAATACAGTAAGGGCCAACCAGTGGGCCCAGGCCTAAAGTTCGAGAATCATTGATCTAGTCCATATACTTTCTAAAGGTCTACATACTCTAGATGTGATATAATATGCATTGGGACAACTCCCAATTTCCTACATTCCTCTACAACACATTTCTGTAACCGATGCATTGGTTCTGTTTCACTCAAGAAAGGCTGCCAGACGGCTAGCCCAAGGGGCTGGAATATAATCCGTGCATGCGCGAGTTCTGAGGTACACTTATATCAAAACTTCATCACGTGAGTATGCCGCGCTACTGTACACAGTATATAAGTCCCAGCGCGGCATACTTCGTCCTCATAAAAATCCTGAACGCGAAGTCCAGAGCGACGACGAAGTCTGGCAGCCTTTCTTTCCTTCACAGAACCAAGGTTACATCCGTAACCCAACGTTCTGTTTCACTCAAGAAAGGCTGCCAGACGGCTAGCCCAAGGGGCTGGAATATGTATGCCCAAACGTCGCGGCGGACAACCATACGACAATTGAATAAAGACACTGGACAATGCAAGAGTCAAAGACCCTTATTGAATGTCCACATGCCAACAGGGCTAGAGTGACTGGTTAACAGAACTCAAGTTAAACACAGTCGAATATGTGACCATCTGTCACAAGCTTAGAACCGAATTCCCAAAGGATGTGGGAGATAACATGTTGAGGTTATAGAACCTTGTGAAGATCGACGGTGAAGCCCAGCAGGCCACCGGGCAACCTCTTGTAAAAGGACTCCCTTCAGGAGCGACCATGAGGTGGCTCAGTGTTAGGAGGGCGGTAGGAGTGCAACACAATCGCCTGGTTGAGATTCTGTGTTGAAAGAATCTTCGGCATAAAGTCTGTATTAGGGCGTAGGACCACACCGGTGCCTTCTGGCTGAACATGGAAGCAGTCAGGATGAGTGGACAGCGCATGTAGCTCTCCAATACGCTTCGCTGAGGTGATGGCGAGAAGAAAAATTGCCTTCTGAGACAGCCATTTTAGGTTGATACTCCCAACGGGCTCGAATGGGGGCTTCGCCAGAGCACTGAGGACAATGTGGAACTGCCATGGCGGCACAGATTGAAGCCTCCTTGGGCGCAGTCTTTGAGCTCCTCTCATGAATTGGATAGACAGAGGATTAGCTCAGAGCGTTTTGCCATCTACTCGCTTATGGCAGGCGGATATTGCAGAGAGAAAAACCTTTAGCTTTGGAGGGGACTTGCCTTCACCAAGTTTCTTTTGCAAGAATTCCAGGACTGAAGCTAGAGGGCAGGACCGGGGGCACTCATGCCACTGTTCGCACCATGCTTTGAAGGCTGCCCATCTTTAAGAGTACACAGCTCTTGTCGATGGGGCCCTAGCACACTGCAAGGTTCTTGTAACTGAGAATAACAACCCCCGAGCGAGGAGGGTGTCCCTTCTAACGGCCAGACCCACAAATTTAGGGCGGCTGGTGTCAGGTGCCACAACTCTCCCCTTGCGCAATGGGAGTTGCCATGGGGTACTCGAGAGGAGGGTCTGAATCTCTGCAAACCATGGCACATGGGGGCGAAATGGAGCCATTAAGACAACTCTCAGGTTCTCCTTCCTGGTCTTCTCCAGGAATCATGGAGAGAGGGGGGAAGATCGTCCACCCCCAGGAAAACCAGAGTGGACAGTGGGTCGACTCCCTTGAGGCAAAAAGATTGCTGTGTGCCTTCCCAAAATGAACCCAGATCAGATGCATTGTTTCCGGGTGCAATCGCCATTCACTTGGGTGTGGCTTACCCCTTGACAGCAGGTATGCTGCTGTGTTCAGAGTGCCCGGCAGGTGCACTGCTCTGATCGAGTGGAGTCGAGTGCCTGCTTAGAGGAGGAGTTCCCGGGCCATGTTGCGTAACGCCTGGGACCTCAGGCCTCCCTGGCGGTCACATATGCTATGGCCGACATGTTGTCTGTTCGAATTAAGACACTCTTGTTCTGGAGTACTGGCAAAAAGTGCCGGAGGGCAAGATATATCAGTCTCAACTCGAGAATATTTATGTGGACAGTTTTCCAACACTCCTCTTGCTCCTACATCATTCAAGACTGCCCTCCAGCCTGACAGCGATGCGTCTGTGGTCAGAACTTTGCGCTGGTAGATTCTGCCTAGTCGTACACCTCTGCACAAATTCTGGGGTATGGCCCACTATTGGAGGGCTCATAGGCACACAGGTGGCAGAGGGACAGATTTTCCCCTGTCCAGTACTGGGTGTACTTGGGCAGGTACCACTTTGCACTGGACCCATATCTAGACGGCCAAGGAGTACCACCTAGGATGCAGCAGCCATGAGGCCCAGCAGCCTCTGACACTGGTGAGCATGCACATTCCTCCGTCCCATGAACTGTGACCGGCATTGTTTCAGGGCAATAACCTCCTGATCCGAGAGACATGCCACCATCGTCAGAGTCCAGTTTCACTCCAAGGAAGGTCCTTTGTTGTGAGGGAGGCAGTTGGCTCTTGTCTGAATTGAGAGACAGGCCCAACATTTGTAAGTATTCCATTACCATTGCTGTGTCCTGCCCTGCCTGCTGACTCTACTGGGAACATTTTAACCAGTCGTAATTGAGATAGATAATTGACTCTGACGCCCCTCTGACACAGCGGGCTCAAGGCTGTGTCCATGTATTTTGTGAATGGGATAGGCCGAAGGGAAGGACGTTGAACTCGAAAGTTCTGTCCCCCAACGCAATCGGACAAACTGGCGATGAGCAGAGTGGACTGCAATGTGGAAATAGGCACCTCTGAAGCCTATACTCGTGAACCAATCCCCGCACTGAATCGATTGACAGATTTGGGTCAGTGACAGCATTTGAAATGCAACGGGCGTAAATACTGGTTTAGTGGCTTTAGGTCCAGTATTGCACGGAATCCACCATCTAGTTTCGGAACTAGGAAGTAGCTCAAATAAAAGCCACTCCGCCGTTCGTTGCGACTTAACTCCCTTATTGCTCCTTTCCTTAACAGAGTATTTACAGTGCCCTCCATTATTATTGGCACCCCTGGTTAAGATGTGTTTTTTAGCTTCCAATTATTATTATTTTTTTCTAAATAATATGGGACCTTAATGGAAAAAAAGAGAAAAATCCAACCTTCAATACAAGTGCATTTATTCAGTGGGGAAAAAATCCCCCATAAAGAAATAATTATTTGACATCAAATAATGTGTATCACAATTATTAGCACCCCTGTTGTTAATATTTTGTACAACCCCCTTTTGCCAACAAAACAGCACATAATCTTCTCCTATAATGTTTCACAAGATGGGAAAAGACAGAAAGAGGGATCTTCAGCCATTCCTCTTTGCAGAATCTCTCTAAATCATCCAGAGACCTGGGTCCTCTCCTCTGTACTCTCCTCTTCAGCTCACCCCACAGGTTCTCAATGGGGTTGAGGTCTGGGGACTGAGATGGCCATGGGAGGAGCTTGCTTTTGTGTCTGGTGAACCATTTCTGTGTAGATTTGGCCATATGTTTAGGGTCATTGTCCTGCTGAAAGACCCAGTGACGACCCATCTTCAGCTTTCGGGCAGAGGGCAACAGATTTTGATTTAAAATGTCCTGGTATTTCAAAGCATTCATGATGCCATGCACCCTAACAAGGTTCCCAGGGCCTTTGGAAGCGAAACAGCCCCACAGCATCACTGACCCACCCCCATACTTCACAGTGGGTATGAGGTGCTTTTCAGCATGCGCATCTTTCGTGGCACGCCAGACCCACTTAGAGTGTTTGTTGCCAAAAAGCTCAATCTTGGTCTCATCTGACCAAAGCACACGGTCCCAGTTGAAGCCCCAATACCGCTTGGCGAACTCCAGACGTTTGCGTTTATAATTGTGGATGAGGAAAGGTTTTCTCCGTGCATGCCTCCCAAACAGCTTGTTGGCGTGTAGACAGCGCCTGATGGTTGATTTGGACACTTTGTGACCCCAGGATGCTACCATTTGTTGTAATTCTGTAACAGTGAGCTTTGGAGATCTTTTGATGTCTCTTACCATCCTCCTCACTGTGCGTGGAGGCAAAATAAACTTGGGTCCTCCTCCAGGCTTGTTTACCACTGTTCCAGTTGTTTTGAACTTCGTAATTATTCCTCTCACAGTGGATATGGGCAGCTGCAGTTGAGTGGCAATCTTCTTGTAGCCTCTGCCTGACCTGTGAAGGTCGACGCACATCTGCCTTACTTGTATGCTGTGTTCCTTTGTCTTTCCCATGTTTAAGAGTGGATAAGAGAAATGGCCTCGGTGTCACGTCATATTTATACCCCAGGGAAACAGGAAGTGATGAATTACTAATTAAATGTTCCTACATACTCTGGTAAACTTTGTAAACTACTGTAGAAATGACAGAAATGCTTCAATTATATTTATTTCCTGGGAATTGTTAAGGGTGCCAATAATTGTGGAACAGGTGATTTCATGAAAAATAATTATTTTTTAGTCAGGGATTTTTTTTATTTTCCTACAATTCATTTGAGTTGAAGGCTACATTTTCCTAAATTTTTCAGTGTGACAGTATTCTTCTGCAATAAACACTGAATTTATTTTAAGGCTTTTAACACATCTCAACCAGGGGTGCCAATAATTATGGAGGGCACTGTATCTCCTCTGTAAGGCCAGCTGCCGCTCTGGGTCTGGCTGATGAGAAACAAGAACACCCTTGAACATGGGTGGGCGGCGCCTGAACTGTAGCCGGTAACCAAACCTTACCGTTGAAACAACCCAAGAACTGGGAGAACACATTTCCCACACCTCCAATTGAGTGTGGGAGAAAACGTGCGGCAGGGCCACCTTCCCCACAAGAGCTGTAGGAGGGAGGACGAGAGCAGCAATAGTCATCCATCGCGAAATAGTTGCCAAAAACCAACGTTATCTGCTCCGTGGATGTTGGCAAACTGTGCCCACTGTCGCATAGGGGTAGCCGCCTCTGGTTGCTCCCACACAGTCGTCATTTCCCTGACAAAGTCCGGGGGAAGAGGTCTGAGCTCAAATCAGAATGATGGGGAGATGTTAAGCCATCTATGTATCCAGCATCAAGGTTATCGGATGCTTGCACTCATAGCAGCTCCACACTATTATCAACACCTTGTGGGGACAGCTGCTGTGGTGACACCCTTGCAGGCTGCACTGAAGGGGCCATCTGGCGCTCTGTGCCTGATGGCGCAGCCTGGTGCTCGGGCCCTAATGGGGCTGCCTGGTGCCCAGGCCCTAGTGGCGCTGTATGGCGCTCAGCCAGCTGGTGCATCAACCACTGTTGACCGGATGCCAAGGACAAATTCCCCTTCACCAGAGACGCCATTTCATTGCTAGAACATCATAGGTCTCAGACAGTTGCTGAGGAGAGGGTTGAGTAGCTGATATTGAACCCGAGTCCGTGGACGCCTGGGAGGATGGTGTATTATCTCATGTAGCCCTATTCACCTTACTCAGTAGAGTATGTGATGAGAAGGGGAGACCGCTCTCCCTGCCCTTAAAGCTAGTGCATGATCAGGGCTCAGACATGTCACACACAGTGTATGTCCATCTTTCACTGGCATTCTACTGTTGCAATTAGAACAGTTCTGGAATCCAGGCATCGTTTTTTTTTTTTAACCTATATTAAATATATAAATGTTATTAATAATATTATTATTACTTCATCATTAAGTATCATTATTATTTCAGTCACACCTTGACTTTAGGCATGAACCTGATAGCACTGTTACTGCCTGGTACCAGATATGGTTCCAGCAGAGGTGCAAGAGATGGTGGGCACTAAGTGTCTCACACTCCAGTAGCAGCACTAATCACCCTAGGTACCGACCCTGGTACCAGCGTTGATCACTCATCGGTACCGAGAATGAGATTGTTGGTACCAAGAGTTGCGCAGCACGAGATCACGTCATGTGAGGCTGCTGGAGTAGCCTATAACATGCTCGCAAGCAACTCCTTCGACAGAGGGAGAGCGGCGGCAGGCAGCATTGATTAGCTAGAGCGATGTCTCTGTAATCTATTTCCTCCCTAGAGCAAACCACAACAACAGATTACTTACCTCAAGTTGAATTTCAAGTTGAATTTCAAGTGGAATTCTGGTACCAGCGTTGATCTCTCACCGGTACCGAGAATGAGATTGTCGGTGCCGAGAGTTGCGAAGCACGAGATCACGTCAGATGAGGCAGCTGGAGTATAACATGCACGCAAGCACCTCGATAGATGGAGAGTGGCGGCAGTTTGTTACACAGGATAATTATTCCACTGCGGAACCAACGAGCCCAGCGAGTAACTTCCTCGACAGAGGAAGAGTCGCGGCCGTCCTGCAGGAGAGTTCATGCACGCAAGCAACTCGATAGAAGAGGGAGAGTGGCGGCAGAATCACGGTGAGCTACTGAACGGCGCCGAAGGTGCCCGTAGCAACATTAGAGATATAGCTAGAGAGATGTCTCTGTAATCTCTTTCCTCCCTAGAGCAAACCACAACAACAGATTACTTACCTCAAGTTGAATTCCAGGTGGATATGCGCCTCGGGGATTCCACGAGAGTAGCTTCACATGCGAAAGCACAAGCTACAGGGAGAAGCCACCGTTACTATAAGCGGCGATAGCACACCTTAATAAGGTGGGGATAATAGCCTGATAACGATAGCCTGGAGAGGGGCAACAATAGTCACCAGCTCTCGGACAGCTAACTGCCAGTAGGCACCTCGTTACCAGTATCAATTCGTACCTTATCAGATCGCGTGAGGGATTAAAGAGGGATTAAAGAGGACGAAGTATGCCGCGCTGGGACTTATATACTGTGTACAGTAGCGCGGCATACTCACGTGATTAAGTTTTGATATAAGTGTACCTCAGAACTCGCGCATGCGCGGATTATATTCCAGCCCCTTGGGCTAGCCGTCTGGCAGCCTTTCTTTCCTTCACAGAACCAAGGTTACATCCGTAACCCAACGTTTTCATTCAAATCCATTGGACAATTGTGAGTTCTAGGCCTAATATAGCAGCATACCTTATATTAGGCGATCAAACCGCACACACTCTCCAGATATGATATAGCAAAAGTTGCAATCCAACCTTTCCCCCTGGGGTCTCCCAACTTCCTCTATTTGTACTTAAGTTCTGTAAAGTACATTGTACTTTGAAATGCATTGATTTTTAATGGACGGCCATGAGGTGTGGGTATAAAATAACTGTAATTTCTATTAAGCTATCCAATCCATTTATTTTCCGAGGTCTACACACTCCAGATGTGATATAATGTGCATTGTGACATCTCCTAACTTCCTACATTCCTCTATACCTTAGTTATGTAATATGTTTGGGATTACATTGAAATGCATTGATTTCCCTTGAAATCCATTAGACAGTTACGGGTTTTTGGCCTAAATAGGTGTATAATTTGTATTAAACTAGCAAACCCATATATTTTCTGAAAGCCCACACTCTACAGATATGATATAGCAAGTATTAGGATTTGACCCACCCTCCTACAGGCTTCTGCATCAATCTAACCTTGCATCATATTGCTGAAAAAGTGTATGACGGATATATTTTGACCTATATAATTCATAGGAAAGTACATTATCCATCAAAACTGTATATTTTTAAAATCCCTAAGGTGTCTACATGTGATGTAACATCAATAAAAATATATCCCATCATCACAGACACTTGCATACGCCTACATCCATATAAAGGCATGTATTGCGAAATGCACTGGGTGTCATTATAAAAGTGAGTAAAAATATAAGAAAGCTACCACTTCCAGAGGGCTATCATACCAAATAATGTTCCTCAGGCATGGAGGATTACAAAAAACATTGATAGACTTTGCCACCCCAGGTGATACCAACTTCTGCTCCGGCCCATGGACTAATTGTGTTTCTCTCCTTTTACATTACTCTGTAACAATGCCAAAAAAATCTCTTCAAGGTGTTACTATGGCAACTGTGAAATGAATTTCCCACACATGAATTTCCTCACTGTGGGATAATAAAGGGCATACTTATTTAAATAATAAAAACGTTTTTTTCTTCCAAATCAAGTGCTTATTTATTCCAACATGATGTAGAATCCTTTCAACCTTTACCAAGTAAAATCCTTTGCCTGAGCCCTTCAGTCCTGTACATTATACATGGAAATATACGTTACAAAAAAGTCTCTTTAGTTTCTCCAATATCAGTGCATGAACATTATGCGGTCAGAAAAAAGGGCAAAACTGCATTTTTTTTTTGTTAACACTTAGTGGTGTGTGGGGGTTGTCAAGGTAACAAAGCAGGAAATGGACTGACTGGTTTTACTGGATTTAAAATGGAGGATTCAACGGAATATCAGTCTGAAGTCTGAAGCTTGCGGCCAAGCTCTGTTTGAAACTTTTCTCTGGACGTTTT
>NW_026945797.1:673360-675860 GCF_034702125.1 Engraulis encrasicolus | reverse complement strand
ACATTTCCTATTTCCTGTGTGGACAGTCGCTTTTTGGCAGACCTGGGAGGTGGAATTGGTGATGCCAATGGCATTTTGCCAGTCCGACAAGGAGGTGAACACTTGATCTCCGGCGAGCGGCTTGCTGCCAGTTTCTGTGACAGATCTTCCAGCTGTTCCGAAAGCTGGTTCAGTTTGTGGCGAGTTCTGTGTGTTCCGTTGTTTTCCACTTGAGCAGAGAGGGACTTGGCTATGTGTGTGTGCTTTCGCCAGTCTGTGGCTCAGTTTGCACACTTACAGGCACAGAGGGCTTGTTGAAATGCCCCTGTGTCTGAGTGGATACAGATACAGGCCGCTTATCAGCGCCCAAGGTCTCAATGCTGTAAACCAACTGGTCTGTCAGCACTTTGGCGCCGGTCCAACTCAGTTCTGCACTGTTTTTTTTTAAGAGTACAGAGCGTCTCCAGAAACGGTCGAAGTTGTCAACAAAGCTGATACCGTTGGATCTGCATGTCCTTGACAGCCAGGTGTTTAAACAATTTAATCTCGAAAACGCATAGTCGCGATAGCATGGTGCTGGTATTGGCCCGCTGATGAAGGATGGAATTTTCAGATCTTTTAGAGTTGAAAATAAGTCATTAAAATCCTTTTTGACAGTTATTTGCTCTTTGAACAGATCCGCTGCCCCACAGTGAACAACAAGGCGATCAATAGATCTGTGGTCAGACACCAATTGTGGGATACTGTCCTTGGTCTCACGTACGGATGCATGGGGCAGACAGGACACTTTAAAAGTTCCATTTCCGATATTTTTCACACTCAGATCACCAACAACAAGTGTTGTAGGAGAGGCAGGCAGCTGCCGTCTAACTTTGTTCTTGTTGTTCCAATGCGGTGTACGTTCAGTTTTTATTCTGGGAGCAACTGGTTCCAATTGTTCAAGGCACTCAAATCGATTTTGAAGTTTTATGGGCTGCCCTGAAAAAGTTGGTCTGGCAGCAGCAGACCGCACTGGTGTTGAAGTTAGTATTTTATCTCTGTTTTTGGGTCGAGCCCCTTTGCTTTCCCAGTAGTCAGTATGCCTACTCACATTTTGCTTTGCGAAGCTTTTGCCAGGTGTTTCGTCCAGCGTCACATATGTCACACCAGCCGGTCGTTGGTCTGCTTTTGCACTTGCGGCACCTGTTTCAGGACTTCCTTCAGTCTTTGATAGGCGATCACCCAGTAAGGATTCCAGGGCAGAAATCCGTTGTTCCAGCAGTATCCATTTTTTGGACTGTCGTTGTCGCATTTTGTTATTGTTTCAGCTCGGCAATTGTTTTGACTTCTAGGTTCTCTTGTGAAAAACACTAATGTATGAATAAAATCCTCTGTTGTTCTTCTCTAAACTTGTTAAAAACTGTGTATATGGCAAATAAAATCCAAGATATAGTGTGAAAAAAAAGTAAAGAAATTGAAGTTAGGCAGGAGCAAAGCAGAAAAGCGACCTACTCGCTTGAGTAGGAGGAGCACCAACCTCACACACACACACACACACACACACACACACACACACACACACACACACACACACACACACACACACACACACACACACACACACACACACACACACACACACACAGAGTAAACTTGTGCACAGCCACATAGAGAATGCACACTCGTGCACATGTGTGCACACTTGTGTACACACACACACACACACACACACACACACACACAGAGTAAACTTAACACACTGTCACACACATACACTGTCACACACACACGCACACACACACAATCTCTCTCTCTCTTTCTCTCTCTCTCTCTCTCTCTCTCTCTCTCTCTCTCTCTTTCAGAGTGAATGTTTTCCCCTGTGGGCAATACTCAGCATGTTTGGCTGAAAGCTGAAGGCTGAAAGCTATCATTTACCTGCTAATGGAACAACAAACTCTCTCTCTCTCTCTCTCTCTCTCTCTCTCTCTCTCTCTCTCTCTCTCTCTCTCTCTCTCTCTCTCTCTCTCTCTCTCTCTCTCTCTCTCTCTCTCTCCATCTCTCTCTCTCTCTCTCACTGTACCAGGTTAGCTCATATCAAGAGTTGAGCGTCTGAAAAGTGAACTTTGGTTGAGGTCTACAGCTCAGGGGTGAAGATTATAATTCAATTTAAATTTCAGACCATGGAATTCATCATATTACATTAAATTACACTATCTGATGCTTTTATTCAAAGTGATTATATTTGTACATTGCTACTGATGAAACATCATATTTATTGCTATTGAAACGTCACATTTACAGGGTATTGGTTACAGTCCCTGAGGCAATGCTGGACTAGGAGCCTAGGAGCTCGGGGGGCACTTCAGCCATGCATGGAGTGAGGTGTAGTAGGAGGCAAGGGTTGGATTTGAACCCTTTGATCTGTAATACCACCACCCTAACCCTTAAAGATGTCCTCTCATTGTCATTTCATTAATATTGCTGTGTCCCGAATGATATTGAAAGTGTTATGCGTTGGTCCTGTTTTGTTTTGTTTCAAGTC
>NW_026945797.1:648360-658360 GCF_034702125.1 Engraulis encrasicolus | reverse complement strand
TCCCTTTGCACACTGCACATGCGCAGTATGACGTATACGGAAGAGAAATTGCCTGATTTGTTCCGTTAATTTTTAACTTTCTCGTTTTAAGTGTTTATTTTGCAGGAGGAAGTTTGCGTTTTAAACTGTATGTTTTATAATCATATATAACCGTTACAGAAACGCTAATAAGGTCACCCACTGGTCAGCTAACCAACTGACTATTCAGAGCACAATATTCTATTATTTACAGCGACAAACGCGTTTTATGTAAAACAACGATATAAAGTAAAGATATAATATAAATATATAACATATCTCTTTGTGTTAATGTTCTGGCGGCTGCAAAATAAACATTTAAAACGTGAAAGTCATAAGGGAACGGATCAGGCAGGCGGAACGCGTTGGGCACCTACAAGTTCCCTTATTTTACGGAGCTCAGGAAGTACTTGCATTGCTCTTGACCTGACCTTGACCTCCGTCACTAATTTACTGGCCTTATGAGTAATCCATAGCCAATGTCAGCCTGTGTCAGTTGGATTCAAACAAACTGCAAGCTTCCATTTGTCATGTAATTTGCCTCATCATCTTTGCACCCCTACCTGCTCTCCGATTGGCTCCCTAATGCAGGCTAGCACTTTGGGACGAACTTCCCTGTTGCTCCGCCTCTATTCTACTCTTCTACTACTACTACTACTACTACTACTACTCTACTCTACTCTACTCTACTCTACTCTACTCTACTCTACTCTACTCTACTCTACTCTACTCTACTCTACTCTACTCTACTCTACTACTCTACTGTACTTTACTGTACTCTATTCTATTCTACTCTGCTCTACTCTGCTCTGCTCTACTCTACTACTGCTCTACTCTACTCTATTCTACTCTACTCTACTCTGCTCTACTCTACTCTTCTCTACTACTCTAGTCTACAACTCTATTCTACTTCTCTACTACTCTTCTCCAATCTACTCTACAACTCTACTCTACTGCTGTACTACTTTACAACTCTACTCTACTACTCTACTCTTCTCTACTCTACTCTACTCTACTCTACTCTACTCTACTTGACTCTACAAGTCTATTCTACTACTCTACTCTACTTTACTCTTCTCTGATCTACACTACGCTTCTCTACTTTACTCTACTACTCTACTCTACTATTCTAGTACTCTACTGCTCTACTCAACTCTACTTTACACTACTCTACTCTACTCTATACCTCTACTCTACTCAACTCTACTTTACACTACTCTACTCTACTCTACTCTATAACTCTACTCTACTATTCTAGTACTCTACTCTACACTACTCTACTCTACTCTACTGTACTCTACTCTACTACTTTACTCTACTCTACTGTACTACTCTACTCTACTACTCTACTACTCTACTCTACTCTACTCTACTCTACTCTACTCTACTCTACTCTACTCTACTGTACTACTCTACACTACTCTACTGTACTCTACTCTACTCTACTCTACTCTACTCTACTCTACTCTACTCTACTGTACTACTCTACACTACTCTACTCTACTCTACTCTACTCTACTCTACTCTACTCTACTCTACTGTACTACTCTACTCTACTACTCTACTCTTCTCTTATATTCTCCTTTATGCCTGAAATCATCAAAATGGGATAGAACAGTAGAAATTCGCGAAGAGTACGAAGAAGAGGGTGATGGAGAAAAACAGAGGAGAGAGGAGAGACAGAGCGAGGAGAAGAGTGGAAAAGAGATAAAAGTGAGGAAAGATGAATGGATGAGAGAGGAAAGATAATGAAAAGAAGAGGACAGAAGAATAAGGATCTACAATAAAATTTACAAAGACAAGCCAAGTAGAAGGAGAGGCATGCTGCAGGGAAGAGAGGGAGAGAGAGAGAGAGAGAGTGAGAGACAGAGAGAGAGAGAGAGAGAGAGAGAGAGAGAGAGAGAGAGAGAGAGAGAGAGAGAGAGAGAGAGAGAGTGGGGAGAGAGAGGAGAACAGTAAAGGAATTAGAGACATGAGCGACTGCAGAGAAGAGAGGAGTCGAGAAAGGGGAAAGGGAGGACAGAGAGGGGGAGGAGAAAGACGGGGAGAGAGGAGAGGAGAGAAAGAAGAGAGGAGAGGAAGAAGAGAGCGCAATTTCACTAGAGGCAGCAAGAGTGCCTCCCACCAGATCAGAGAGAACTCTTCACCACACACACACACACACACACACACACACACACACACACACACACACACACACACACACACACACACACACACACACACACACACACACACACACACACACACACACACACACACACACATATACACACGAACACACCACACAACTGTAATTTCACTCAGATAATAACTAGCCTACTCTGCAGCATGGCGTAGGTGCAGGTGTGTGTGTGTGTGTGTGTGTGTGTGTGTGTGTGTGTGTGTGTGTGTGTGTGTGTGTGTGTGTGTGTGTGTGTGTGTGTGTGTGTGTGTGTGTGTGTGTGTGTGTGTGTGTGTGTGTGATGTGCGCTTTTCCAAGTAGATATATGGATGTGAAAATTGCTACAATTTTCTCATCAAACACACACCGATACGGACATATACACACACACACACGCACACACACGCACACACACACACACACACACACACACACACACACACACACACACACACACACACACACACACACACACACACACACACACAAAAGCAGCTCCTCTTTTCGACCCGCACTCTCATTTCCCAGGGCTATACAGACTGCAGTACCAGAGAGACAGGACTCAACGCCAGTCTATGTGTGTGTGTGTGTGTGTGTGTGTGTGTGTGTGTTTGTGTGTGTGTGTGTGTGTGTGTGTGTGTGTGTGTGTATGTGTGTGCGACCATGTGTGTGTGTTTGTGTCCTCTCCTCTCCCTCAGGCTTGTTGCCGTGGTGACAGGTGCTGCTTAGCGTCCACATTAGCATTAGCTGCCATTAGCCCTACACCCCATAATAGTCCACCACACTAAAGTACATCCAGGGGTGAATTAAGAAATAAACCACGAGAGGCTGTGGGTTGTGCTCAATTGATAACGGCCAAGGGGAGTGGGGCACGACGTGAAGCGGAGTGCCGTAAACGTCCCCTTGCCTGTTATCAATTGTGCACAACCTACAGACTCAAGTGGCTTATTGCTTATCTAACACTGTTACACTTAATCGCTGACCAAATTTCTTTAAAATCGCTTTAATAGCAATTAATTTGATCTGTTGCGGTTGAGGAAGTGGTTACCCAGGCAACGTTACTCGGTTTGCGTGCGTGCGTCGTGCTGCCAGACACACACTCACTGCAAAAAACTTGACAAGGAGGCGATTAACATCGCAGGAATGAAATGTCTTTGCAATCAGACTGATACCCCAACCACAGATGGTACAAAGATGTGCTCTTCTTGCAGACTCCCTACTCCAACTGCAAAATATTCTCATTAACAACGTAGATGCGCTTGGTTTAGCTTGGACGCGCATAGAATTTTCAGGTGGAAGGTGTAGGTTTACGCTCGATTGACCACTGCTATCAGCCAATCAGAATCAAGAACCGGACCGCACAGTGTTAGATAGTAGTTGTCGTTTCTTACCCACATTCCCACAAACTAAATAAACATGTGCACCATAGATCTATATCACTGCATGACTATTTGGGGTGTCTCTTCATAGTGTGGTCGTATGTGGGTAGATGAAGTGACGTGTACATTTTGCTGTCACAGGCTCTTAAAACTAAGTAAATTCATGCTCTCAAAATGGTCAATGTTTTAAATGATTAAACTAGTGTCGTCGTTGTGAAAAAGTAATGTGTAATAAATCCAGAGCTTAAATGAGTATACTTAATTTTGAGTCAAATGTCACATTTGTCCTATGGTGTGACTGTCACAAGCCTGGTTCTCAATATTAAAACATTATTAACCCTTCTGTTGTGTTCGGGTCATTTTTGACCCATTTTCAATTTTTAGTGTGAAAAAAACACACTTTCCTTTATTTTCTTGGAATGAGGGTTCATCTAATCCTCAGTCACAATCATTTCAACACAAAAAAATGTGTTTTATCATTTTAGTAAATTTTAAAGGTCCAAAAAAAAAAGAAAAGTTACATCTGTGGTGTTCGGGTCAAACCTGACCTGGGCATAGCTTTTTGGTTGTTGTATGCATTTCTGAAAAGCTGTTAGTTGACCTTTGTCTTCAGTTTGGTGATTTATGGTGAGGAAAATATATTTCTTGCCTAATAAAAAAAATTGCCAGCTTTTTCATATTACAAATCCAATATGGCCGCCGGACAGTCCCATACACTACAATACGTCATATCTCCTGTTGTGAAAGGAGTACAGATGTATTTCTGGTGTCTACTCATATGTTTTCATGGTCAGGGAATCCATTTCTGCATTATAAAATGAGATTTTTTGCACATTTGTTTGCAAAATAATGTTTGTGAGATAATGGTCCATGTTCATGGCATAGTGGATTCAGATGAATAGTGTGACTTTTTTCATGTTCATTGAGGTGTTCATTTCCTATATCTTTGCATTAGATTGGCGAAATAGCTGTGACTCTGACAGAATTGTTATTTTGTATATTTACCACACTAAAATCATATAAATATTGAAAAACACCAAGTCAACATATTTAAACATTGATTTTATGCACTAAAAAAATAATTTAGTTGATATTTGGTCTTTATCCTGCTATAAATCTCTTTGGGTTGGTTTGGACACGAACACCACAAATGTCACTATTGATGATATTTTTCAACATTATAGAAAAAACAATAAAAGAAATTTGGGGGTTGTTGTACTCTCATGTCAGCTGTAATACATGGACAACATAATCACTAATTGTATCACTTTAGGGCGTATTAATAGTGAATTTATGCAGGTTTTGATAGTTTTTTGTCATCAACAACGATTTGCATAATCTAAGATAAAAGACCTTTAAAGTCAAAAAGATCAATAAATAAAGTAGTATTTCCATGCATATGAATACATACCTAGTTAGCTATGAGATGAAAAACAATATTTGATGAGAAGTAGTGTTTTTAGGTATTTTATGGCTGAGTTTTGTTATCACAGGTCAAAAATGACCCGAACACCACAGGTGTATGCAGCTTATGAACACAACACAAGGGTTAAATAAATAATCAAAGCTCAGTCATTTCTCTAAACAACCCTGGCATGTTTTTCAAGGTGTCTAGTCTAGTCTACTTATGAAACTTTGTCACAGAAAACAATGTCCTGTGGTGTGACATCACATTTTTGGGTAATTCTGTGGATAATTATCTATTGTTGAAGCTCCAGCGGTACATAAATTGTGACTTTAGACCCTTAAGAAGCCAAGCAAGGATGGATTTTAGGTTTTTCTCTCAGAGTTCTTCAATCAATCAATTACGTTTTGCTACCAAAAGATGTATTAGTTTTGTAGTCCTTTGGTGTGACAGCCATAACATACATTTTGACAGTAGTGTATATTTTTCATAATATTTTTCGTATGCAAATGCATCTTACTAAAGGTGAAATTGTATTTCAGTTGGCAACGACACGGCTTCAAATTAACTCAAAAGTTAAAAAGTCCTATGGTGTGATGGTAAAAGTCCTATGGTGTGACACTTTGGAGTATCACACCAAAAGACAAACAGGTCACACCAAAGGACTAGATATCTGAGAAATAGCTTTTAAAACAACTGGTTGTACATTTTTTGTTTGTTTTGTTGTTTGACTAGATAAATATTGTGTATTCAAATTACTTATTCCTTTATTGGCCATTGGAATTTATACTTTGATGCATTGTTAATGAATATTTGCTGTTGATTTTAGATACTGTCAAAGGATATAAAATGTCATTAATGGTGCTTTGAAACCATAAAATAGAACGGTAACAGTGAAGGAAAGATGAGTGAGAGAGTATAGAGAAGTATAGATGAAGTATAGACGTCTGCTGCGGAGAGCTCAATATAGTGTAAAGATGCTAGGTCACAGACTAGACATCACACTAACCCTTTCAATCCACACAGGGGCACTGCTTGACCTTTGGGATGTGGCTCCCATAAAAGGCGTCACGGGGTGAGTCAAGGGTCAGCGAACTAGACCTTCCGGGTCGGCAGGTAGGCTAACAGGAGTTAGCCTGAGAGCGTTGGCAACGCAGAAGATTACCCGCCGGAAAACTCAGTTCTGGGAGTAAGACCAGGTACAATGGACTTCACGAGATTTCCAAGAGTGCACCGTGTTTCCCCCCCTTACTTTTGAACGTGGAAGAGAGCCCGTAGGTTGACAGGAAATCGCTTGCGCTGGCGGCATCTGCAATCGGTGCACTGAGGCCCGGTTCCCCAGGTAAGTGGTGCCCTGCTACACGCATCCAACAGGTTAGATATCGTACATACTGCCGAACATGTTAATGCACACATGAATGTTAGGAGTTAGAGGGTGGAGTATCTAACATCCTAATAATAGCATAAATGTGCTGTCCAGCTTGAGATACCAAACAGGCATTGGCCACTACACACTACAGGTTCAATGGTGTGACATTCATAGTATACCTACAATGAGGGTGAGGTGTGATGGTCATGCCAAGGTCACACTTCAGTATGAGTCTTATGAGCTCTGCAGGTCAAAAGACAAAATAATCATGTTGATACATTTGTTTCTGGCTCAGTTTTGCAATTCTCTCCTTTAGTGTGACATGAATGTCCTACGGTGTGACATTTTTAAACGCTCAAATATTTATTTGAGCTTAACAATATTTTTGATAAACACTGAATATTGCTTTAGGGAAGAACAAATTATCATCCCTGAAATGATAGTATAAATTCAGACAATTTTGAGCATTTAAAAAGAAAGATATCCCTGTATTTCCTCAAAGGTTTCTAATAAGCTCACCCCTAATGGGAAAAAAAATCCTTAAATGGATATTCTTCATTAAATTAAGACTTTAAAAAAAATGCAATAATTATGAAGAATGTAACAATGTTCATAAAACTCCGTCAAGCCATTTCTACATTACTTAATATATTTATTTCTTAACGTCACACCAAAGGACATATTTTCAGCAAATTGCTTTATCAACGTAAATAAATAATCAATTAATAGACCAACATTGTGACCACTTGGAGTTTTTGAAAGATTAACACTAGAACTACCAGGATTTTTCTGCCTACCTAGAAGTACCAGAGAGGGGTCATTTGACCCTGCAGCTTTTACCTAATACACTAATCACTCATTTTGTTATGGTAATGAGGCTGTTAGGGGCAGTGTGTGGGGTGAGGGGTGAGGGGGTCACACCTTACAGTGCTAACAGCCAAGACAAACAGGGGCAGACAGCTTCTTCCCAAGGGCTGTCAGCCTCCAAAATCACCACAGGTAAATAGCAACTTGCATGAAGATATCAGCAGCAAAGACAGATAGCACAGTTTGGCGGACAGTGTGTTAAAGTTTTTCTCCATTGGTTTGGCTCATGTCTTGAAACTGAGATGTCATTCTCAAAACATGGACAGATCCCAAACTATTTTGCAGTTTCTCACAACAGAATGGCATTTATCATTGCTTTCATCAAATTTCAAATGCTTTTGTACATGTCTCAAACATTTAGTACATCCTTGCAAATGGCTATGTACAAGTATCCTACAGTTAACATAATCAGCTTACATTTAGTAGAATTTTCAAATGAATGTACCTTGCTGATCTATCCCAATTGGCTGATTCTCAGTGTAATGGTTGTCCTGAAAACATGTCAGCACATTTTCTTCATACAAGTCATCAATGAACGTGTGAATGTCCCATGTGATCATGACGAATCATATGACTGCAACCAGATAATGGTTGAATTACAGTTTTTCTCCATTGGTTTGGCTCATTTCTTGAAACTGATATGACATTCCTATAACCATTGGGTCATTTGGCCAAACATTCTTACACTTCTGCACAACAGTTCAGATAACAAAATGTCATATACCTCCCAAAACACCTCATTCTTGCATCAGCACTAAACCGTCTCACATATAAATAGTCAGTACCATCAAAATGGCATAGATCCTTCTCAATTGCGTTGGCTCATTTGCATTCATTTAGTCCTTCTGTCAAAATAAACTGGATGGTTCAGCATAACTACATGGATCCTCATCACTCGCTCATATCACCCCAAAAAACAGTTTACCCATGTGTCAAAACTAAATTTCTTCCCCACATATATCATCAGTACCCCCAAAATACATTATCCCTTTGCCATTGTGTAAGCACTGCCAGTCAAAATGGTTTCGTGTTTTATCTACGTTCAGCTAACAGATTTCGACTATGTATAAAAATGAAAAAGTGAGTGAAACCATTGAAGTTTGACAACACAGATAATTTACCAAGGACATTTATCAGTAACTTTCTTTACTGTAAATTCATATACAGAAAGTAATGCCCATATATCACAGGTTTCTCATGGGTTTGGCTCATTTCTCACAACAGAGATAACATTCTCAAAATAACATGGACAAATGCCAAAGCAACTAGCAATTGTTCAAAACAGAATCAGGGTTCCCACTCTAATTCAGATATAAAATTCCATGATTTTCCATGACTTTCCAGACCCCAAAAACAGAATTTCCATGATCACTTCCATAAAAAAATGACGTAAATTTCTTTCTTCTTCTTTTTTTTTTTCAATGTAAAAACTGATGAAGATTATCTTCATCCCAAGAGCCGACGCCGAGCCACGGCCAGACTTCAGTGGGCTCATTGCATTTTAGAATGCTGCACATAACAGCGTGAAACCAAACAGTTTCTGGCAAAGCATTTTAGGATAGCCAGTAAGAAACAATGTTATACAACAAACAAAAAGCGTCTGCTTTTACACGACTGTTAAGAAAATTCCATGACATTCCATGACTGTTCATGCAAAATGAAAAAATTCCATGACTTTCCGTGACTGGAAAAACTTTAATGAAATTCCATGATATTCCAGAAATTCCATGACCCGTGGGAACCCTGAGAATGTCGTTTGAAAAAATGTCATGAAATTAGCCAAATAACAGAGGAAACTGTAGTATACATGGTTGTAAAATTATTTTCTACTAACTAGTAAAGTTACAATACCATCTGACCTGTTGAACACTGTCATGAATTTACTATGTAATGAAATTCTTAAAATATGATGCCCTTGACTGTTTTGGGAATTGCGTAGACCACTTTGCATATGATGACTTACACAATGAAATAATGCTGACGTGTTTTGGAGAGGGCAACCATTAGACTGAGAATTGTCTAATTAGTTTAGATAAGCAAGGGGAATTTATTTGGAAAATGTGCTAAATGTGTCAACTGAAGGGTATTTGTATATATCCATCTGCAGAGATGTACTAAACATTTGAGACATGTACAAAGCACTTGATATCTGATGAAAGCAATGAAAAATGCCATTCTGTTTTGGGAAATTGCAAGTTGGTTTGGGGATTTGTCCGTGTTGCTTTGAGAATGTCATCTCAGTTTCGAGAAATTAGCCAAACAAATCGAGAAAAAATGTAACGTGTGAATCTCCCATGCCATGTGACCATAACGACTCATGTGAATGCAACCTGGCAATTGTTAGCTGGATAAATACCAGTGCATGTGGACTACTGCTTCATTTCCCTCAAGAATTTTGTGGTGAAAGAAGCTCTTCTCCAAGGAACGAAGATGCAGAGATACAGCACTCAACAGGCATTGGAAATGATCCACACACGCACACACACACACACACACTCTGTGTCTCAAGTGACAGCTGTGAGCTGCTAACAGCCACATTTCCACAACAAAAGGAGTGTCCGCAGGGGGTCCAAAGGGTCAAATGACCCTCTTGTGGGGCTTTTAGGTAAAAAGGTCAATTGACCCCTCCGTGGTAGTTCTAGTGTTAATTGCTGCACTACGTGGACATATAGTTGTTTCCCTCATAAACAATATTTTGTGAAAAAAATGTTTTTTGCTGCCTATCTGTCATCCACCTATGTGTTTCCTACTTGAATAGCAGACCTTTTTTATGGGGTTTTGGGCAGCAGTAAACCTAT
>NW_026945797.1:640860-643360 GCF_034702125.1 Engraulis encrasicolus | reverse complement strand
CACACACACACACACACACACACACACACATGATCACACACTAACACACACACACACGCGCGCGATCACACACTAACACACACACACACACACACACTAACACACTAACACACACACTAACACACACATGATCACACACTAACACACACACACACACACACACACACACACACACACACACACACACACACACACACACACACACACACACACACACACACACTAACACACTAACACACACACTAACACACACACAAAAGACTCACTAACATACACACAAAACACACTCACACACACACACACAAACTCACTCACACACACACACACACAAACTCACTCACACACACACACACACAAACTCACTCACACACACACACACACACAAACTCACTCACACACACACACACACAAACTCACTCACACACACACACACACACACACACACACACACACACACACACACACACACACTCACACACACACACACACACAAAGACTCACTAACATGCACGCACACACACTCCCGCTAGCATCACACACGCACACACACACACACACACACACACACACACACCCACACGCACTCACACACACACACACACACACACACACACACACACACACACACACACACACACACACACACACACACACACACACACACACACACACACACACACACACACACACACACACACACACAGTTTGTCCCTGGTTGCTAGTCGTGTTCCATCTTCAGGAAATGAGACTCATCCCAACTGAGTAGTCGGAGCTTTCCATTCCGGAACTCTCACGCAGTCCCCATGACTACAAGCCAAACGCATCACACACTGAGACGCGGAGTGAGAGACACAGGGTGTGTTGTGGGAAAATTAGGAAGCATTGCGACTGTGTGTGTGTGTGTGTGTGTGTGTGTGTGTGTGTGTGTGTGTGTGTGTGTGTGTGTGTGTGTGTGTGTGTGTGTGTGTGTGTGTGTGTGTGTGTGTGTGACAGCGGTTTTGAGTAATGAACCAGGCTGGGACTTTTTAAAAGCCTCAGGAATCTTTTGCAGGTGTTTACAATTAATTAGTTGATTCAGATGATTAGGTTAATAGCGTGTTTAGACAACCTTTTCATGATATGCTAATTTTTTGAGATAGGAATTTTGGGTTTTCATGAGCTGTATGGCAAAATCATCTGTATTAAAACAAAACAAGACCTGAAATATTTCAGTTGGTGTGCAATGAATCTGAAATATATGAAAGTTTATTTTTTTATCATTACATTATGGGAAAAAATGAACTTTAACACAATATGCTATTTTTTTTCGAAGGACCTGTACAAAAAAAAAACCTTCACCACAACATCCCCATCTCTCCGAATGTGTCGACATGTGATTGACTGCTGCATTCGTGGTTAGGGTTAGGGTTAGGGTTAGGGTTAGGGCTAGGGTTAGGGTTAGGGTTAGGGTTAGGGTTATATAGGGCTCTGATAACTAACAATATGTATGATGTGGACAAGGGCCAAAACTAATTAAAGGCAACTTTTGGGCAGTTGTTGCACATTTTCGCCTAGTCATGGACTATTTTTTTTTTATGTATGGGCTGTGTGTAGGGGTGCAAGGACTTATCTGAAGGGCGTCTTTATGTCCCCAACAGAGCAACAGTATATATCTGAGGCATAAACTGGTGCAAAAGTTTTTGCTTCTACTGATTTTGTAGACATGTAAGTGGCTGGAGTCAAAATGACCCCAAGGATCACGGATGTAACCTAAATCTGAGGATAACAGGAGGGTTAAACTAAAGTGACAGAATCATGAGAGGAAAATACCCTCAAGAGATTTTGGCTGTCAGTCCAACTGAAGGACTTGATAGACATTTCCTCTGATTGGCTATTTGGGCCAGATGCTGATCAGCTGTCCAATCCCTGATGGGCGAAATGAGGAAGTGAATCAGCTGTCCAATCCTTGAGGAGCTAGATCAGGAAGTGAATTAGACCTTATGCAACCACTCTCATCCCCACGACAACGCCACTCAGGCTTAATGTGAAATCTAACGCCCACTCACACACACACAGACCCACTCACACACACATGAACACACATGAACACACACTCACACACACACACACACACACAGGCACACACACACACACACGCACTTATACACAAACACACAGACAAACACACGCACACAAACACACCGACACGCACACACACACATACACACGCACACACGCACACACACACACACACACACACACACACACACACACACATACACACGCACACACGCACACACACACACACACAGACCGATCTATTCTTTCTCTGTCTCCCTAAATCTCTCTTCATCTCCCATCCTCTTACTCGCTCTCATCTCTCTTTCTGTCAATTTTCTTTCTGTCTCTTCTTTTCTCTCTCTTCCTCTATCTCTCTCTCGCTCTGTCCATCTCACATCCTGACTCTGGCTCTCATGTCTCTTTCTGTCAATTTCTCTCTCTCTCTCTTTCTCTCTCTCTC
>NW_026945797.1:630860-635860 GCF_034702125.1 Engraulis encrasicolus | reverse complement strand
CAGGAAATCATATCCTTGGGGAAAAAACCCAACATCAGATGTCACACGCCCCCCCTGAGATGCCTCTGCGCCCCCCTAGGGGGGCTTACGCCCCACTTTGAGAAACGCTGTCCTAAGGATTGTTGTCAGAAAATGATTGAATTACACATACACAGTTGACTGCTGAAAAAAGGCTATTGATCTGCCAAACTTTTCACATTAGATTTCTGACCAAAAGTTTTTCAGGCCTACATTTTTTTGCATAGAGCAAGGGTGAGTGTGCGTGCGTGTGTGCGCGCGTGTATCCCCCGCTCATCTTTCCCCTGCTCAACAGTGTCTTTCCCCCACACACTATTCTGCCTCCTCCTCCCCCTCCCCCTCCCCCCCCACACACACACACTATTCTGCCCCCAACCCCCTCACTCATCCTTCCCATGCTACTCTGCCCCTCCATCCCTCACTCACCCCCCACTGTTCTGCCCCCCATGCTCAACCCCCCTGACTCATTCTTCCCCCACCCCCCCACACAAAATACTCGCCCACCCCCCACCCAATGTGAAAAGTTTGGCAGGTCAACAAACCCCCCCCCCCCCCCCCACCCAACTCTACTTACCCCCACACACACACACACACATTATTCTTCCCCCCAGAACCTCCCACATCCACCCACACACTACTCTGCGGCCCCACCTCCTAATTCAACCCCGACTCATTCCCCCCCAACACCACTCTGCCCCCCTACCCCCACTCACCCCCTCATTCATCCCCGATCATCCTCCAATTCGGTCCCCCCCCCTTCTTACCAAATTCAATCATTTGACAACATTCCTTTGGATATTTCAAAGTAGCAAGATACAGGGGGTGGATAAAATAACTGAGACACCTATTTTAGTGTTGGAAGTTTAATGGCTCAAGTGGACCAGCCTGTTGGCCAATCTTCATTAATGGCACATTGCACCAGTGAAGTGAAGTGTGAAGGTTCAATTAGCAGGGTAAGAGCACAGTTTTGCTCAAAAAAATTGCAATGCACACAACATTATGGGTGACATGTCAGAGTTCAAAAAGGTGTAACTGTTGCATCTTTGACCGAGACAGCAAGTCTTTGTGATGTATGAAGAGCCACAGTATCCAATGTAATGCAGGGCTTTTTCTAGGCTTTTTTGGCATGAGGGAGCATCATGGCAGGTTGCGGGGGGTGAAGGGGGGAATTTACTAGGGGCGCTCAAAAAAGTAATTTATATATTTAAAAAAAAAGAAGTATGAGGGTGCACCCACGGAGGTACGAGGGTGGAGCGCCCCTATTTCCCCGTTCAGAAAAAGCCCTGTAATGTCTGCATACCACCAAGAAGGATGAACCACATCCAACAGTAATAACTGTGGATGCAAGAGGAACTAAATGACACTAAAATGACAGGTGTCTCAGTTATTTTGTCCACCCCCTGTATATATATTCATGCCTTTTTCTAGACAACCTTTATACTCACGTCTGTAAGGAGAAAAATAGGTCATCTTTATAGGTAATTATGGCCTTACAGTATTGAGAAAAATTTGTGAAAGTCTGTCATTCTGAAAAACAGAGAACATTTTGAATTTTGGAGCACATTTTTAGCACATGGAGCACATTTTTTCAACAAAGCGAACTATAAGATGGCGGACGGCTGCGAGCGCGGCCTAGGAGCTCCTGGCTTTAAGCATCGGTCTCGAGAAAAACCCACAATTTATACGACCATCGATGGGCAAGTTATCGTTGAGGACGAGTTCCTAAATTTCCTTGCGGTTAAAATTAAAACAATGACGCAGGACGAGATCGTTCTGATAGCGTCAAGCACTTTTGACACTGAATGGATTGAGTCCTCCAAAAACACTCTGTTCGAACTCTGCCCTAACACCAAGTTGCGGTGTGTGCAACACAAAGGCACTCAGAAGGACGCTAACAATATCAAAAGCTGCTTAAAGCTGTTAAATGAGTGCGGAGATAAAACTCCCAGATTTGTATCCCACTACCTTGACGAGTTACCACCAGTGACATTCAACAGCCTGGATGTTTCAAGCTTGCTTGCTAAGATGGAGCGGCTGCACAGCAAAGTATCTACGCTGAGGCAAGCAGTCTCTCTTCAGGCAGACACCGGAGAGAACCTGCGGGCTATGACGCTGTGGAGCGGCGGTTGGGGGCGAGCAGTAACGGGGGACACGACAGCTCGTCGGGGGAGAAGGAGTGGAGAATGGGGTGCACTCCTGGCTCTCCAGCGAAATCCGCCAGTGTTCGTGCGCCTGAATCTCCTTGCATTGGTGTGCCCTCCGGTGACGGGGGCGCCTGTGGCAAGGAAGGGACGAGGAGTGGATCTACCGATCTAGCATGCCCGACTCCTGAAGGGAATAGGCCTGTGGTCAATTCACCAAACTGGAGCGGTGTGGTGAAAAGGGGCCAACCGCGGAAAAATCATCCCGGGGGGGCAAATCGCAGTGGGTGGTGGTAAACCCGCACGGAAAACGCCTAAACCTATACAACATACAATTGCCGAGGGCTGCGCTTGGGCTACATCCCAGGCGATAAAGCCTGTCGCACTGCTGTGGAAAATCTGTTGCAAACTTGTGAGATACTATGCCTACAAGAAACGTTTTTACCAAAACAGGAGTTGGGGCTACTTAACTCTTTTAATGCAAACTTTCATGGCACAGGGGTGTCTACCACAGATTTGTCTACAGGGATTGTAAGGGGGAGAATCGCAGGAGGAGTGGCCGTCCTCTGGCATAAAAGGTTGGACCCCATTGTGTCAGTCCTAAAGCTGGAGGCGGACTGGTGTGTCGCTGTCCAGATAAGGGTGTGTAACAAAGACTTAATCATCCTTAATGTGTACATGCCATTTGAGTCACAGCAAAATGAGGATGAATATCTAAATAGGCTTGCTTTTATTCATTCTTTTATTTCTGTCAGTTCATCCACGAGTGTGTTTATTGTTGGAGATATGAACGCTGACATTGCAGATCAAGGCTCCCTATTTGCCAAGCACATACAACAATTTTGCAATGATAATAATCTAATTATATCCAGCCATGAACTCCTTCCTGCAGGAAGTTATTCCTACATTAGTGAGGCCTGGCATTCTACATCGTGGCTTGACCACTGCATTAGTACATCTGATGCACACTCTGCTATAACATCTATGGAGATTGTGTATGAGGCTGCAATGACTGATCATATCCCTCTGGTTATGGTACTGGACTGTGATAATCTCCCCGAGTTGTCACAAGAAGCGAGCAGTGTTTCACACGCCAAGTTGGACTGGACTAAGCTCTCAAGAGAAGATGTGTCCGCATACTTTTATAATACTGACAATTTTTTAAAGCACACATTCTTTCCCAGGGATGCAATCCTGTGCTCCAATGTAAACTGTAGGGATAGCTCACATAGAGAGGACTTGTGTTCTATGTACAATTCCATTATTACTGCACTATTTGAAGCCAGTAGGTCTTTCTTTACTTGTCCCAATAAAAAACGGACCAGTAAGCCAGGGTGGAGTAAGTATGTGAGTGCATTTCATACAGAAGCAAAAAATGCATACAAGGCCTGGATCCTGGCAGGTAGGCCCAGACATGGGCCAGCCCTGGACCACAAAAAGAGTACTAATGCAAGGTATAAATATGCAATGCGGTACATCAGTAAGCATGAGCAAGCAATGAGGGCAGATGCTATGGCTGAGAAACTTATTGGTAAAAATGTCAATGCTTTTTGGAAGGAGGTGAAGAATATAAACCGGGTCAGCACACCACTGCCATGTTC
Organism: Engraulis encrasicolus; assembly: GCF_034702125.1. NCBI lineage: Eukaryota > Metazoa > Chordata > Actinopteri > Clupeiformes > Engraulidae > Engraulis > Engraulis encrasicolus. The sequence goes on along the minus strand of NW_026945797.1, from coordinate 632,100 downwards.
CATTGAAGGGGTGTCTGGGACCAGCAACATAGCTGAGTTGTGGAAACAACATTATTCTGAACTATTTAACTGTGTTAAAAGTGATATATACATGGTTGACAATATTGCCAGTAATGATACTGTGGGTATAAAATGTAGGGATATCCAGCATGCTATCACACAGTTAGCGGATAATAAAGCTAGTGGGCAGGATATGATAACCGCTGAGCATCTCAAGCTTGCTAGCCCTAGAGCTGCCACTCTTCTAGCAATATGCTTCACAGGACTCATGATCCACGGCACCTTGCCTCACACCATGTTGTCTGTGACACTGGTACCTGTGATTAAGGACAAGGCGGGTAAGGTGGGGAGCCTGGATAACTATAGGCCTATCGCACTTGCCAGTGTGCTATCCAAGGTCCTGGAAAGGATCCTGCTGGATAGACTTGATAACTATATTGGCACATCTGATAATCAATTTGGCTTTAAGCCGAAACATGCCACTGATCAGTGTATATACGCTCTTAAGGAGATGGTGGAGAGGTACCGATCACAGAATTCCTCCATTTTAATTTGTTTCATAGATGCGTCCAAGGCATTCGATAGAATTAATCATTTTAAATTGTTTCTAAAACTCAGACAGAGGGGTGTCCCCTGCACCATAATTAGGATCCTGTCATACTGGTATGCCAACCAGACCATGCAGGTCAAATGGGGTGAGGCGCTCTCTACACCATTTGGGGTGGGAAATGGGGTTCGGCAGGGTGGTTTACTCTCTCCCGCTCTCTTCAATATTTATATGAATGACCTGTCTGAGCAACTAAGGGCCTGTAGGACAGGATGCATGGTTGGGAATGCACTGCTAAACCATCTCATGTATGCTGATGATTTAGCCATATTCTCTCCCAGCAGTACTGGTCTTCAAGAAATGCTACATGTATGTTCAAATTATGGTTTGACTTATGATGTTAAATACAACTGCAAGAAAAGTGTGGTGCTCTTATGTAAAAGCAAGGGGGACAAGGACCTCACTTTTCCTTCTTTTTATTTGGCGGGGCAGGTTTTACCTGTAAGTGACAATACAAAATATTTGGGACATATAATTACTGACCAAATGAGTGATGACGATGACATCTACAGGCAGCGCCGCATGTTATATGCACAAGCTAACATGCTGGTAAGGAAGTTTCACTGGTGCACTGATAGTGTGAAAATTAGCCTGTTCAAGGCATACTGCACCCCTCTGTATACTGCCCCCTTG
>NW_026945797.1:605860-610860 GCF_034702125.1 Engraulis encrasicolus | reverse complement strand
AACCGGTACGTCTTGGCCCAACACCACATCCTGACCAAGACCGTCCACTATGCCTGCTTTCAACTCATACGTCCGACCCTTTACCTGAAGGCGGACCTTTCCGATGGGGTAATTATGCAAATCCCCATTAATGCAGCGGACCCGGATACTTCCCCCAATGTGGCTCTCCACCAGGAGAGGGTGCACCAGGGTCCGGGTGCTGCCGGTGTCCAGCAAGGCCCTTGCTGGCCTGCCGTTCACAGTTACATCTGTCATCGGACCTCTGCCGGTATAGGCTGATGAACTGGCGGACAACTCACACCGGCCACTAGCTTTAGCCCGCTTGATTGGGCACACTCTGATGAAGTGGCCGGCTCTTCCACAAAAGTGACACACCCTCCTCTGGGTGTCGACTGTGGGTCGCGTGTTTGGGGTGGCCCTCTGAGGTAGGGAACACCTTCGCAGACCCCTCCGCTGCTCCTTCCGTCCAGGTGCAGCTTCACCGCCATCTCTCTGCTTCTCCATTGGAACCTGTGCTGTCTGTTTCTTGCCTAGGGCACACACCGCCTCCTCCTCTGGTCGTAGAAGGCAGCTGTCGTCGGCCCCCTCTGGCTTGCGAACAGGAACAGGATGTTTTCTTTGGCGCTTTCTCCACGGACCTCCGGGCCTAACTTTGTTTGCTGGCCTGTTCTCATGGTCCATTTGGAAAGTCTTGGGACGCCGCTGTGGGTTGCAATCTCCCACCCCATCTGTGATACTGGCGACCAAGGTACGCAGAAACTGCTCCAGCTTCAGCACCTCAGTGACTTCTTCGGCAGTCTTCTTCGACGGGCCACTCCACTTCATGAAGAGCTTGTGGAGGTGGGTGCATTCGGCAGGGAGCACAGGTGCAGAAGTCACCGGTAACCTTGACGCCCCTGGAGCCCGAGCTGCTGGCACCGTCGTTGAAGCTGAGGCTGGAGCCGATGCCGGCGTTGAGACCGAGACCTCCGCTGCTGCTGCGACTGGAACCGCTGCTGCTGCTGCTGCTGCTGCTGCTGCTGCTGCTGTGACTGCCGCTGCTGGCGCTGGGACTGGGACTGGAACCGCTGCTGCTGGCGCTGGGACTGGAACCGCTGCTGCTGGCGCTGTGACTGGAACCGCCGCTGCTGGCGCTGGAGCCCTGGGAGCCACTGTTGTTGGAGCTGGAGCCGCTGGTGTTGAGACTGAGACCGCCGCTGGGACTAGGACTGGGACTGGGACCGCCGCTGGAGCCGGAACTGGAACTGGGACCGCCGCTGGAGCCGGAGCTGGAACTGGGACCGCCGCTGGAGCCGGAACTGGGACCGCCGCTGGAGCCGGAGCTGGAACTGGAGCCGGAGCTGGAACTGGGACCGCCGCTGGAGCTGGAACCGCCGCCGGAGCTGGAACCGCCGCCGGAGCCGCCGCTGGAGCCGGAGCCGGGACCGCCGTTGCTGCCTCCATTTCCTGCCGTAGCTGGTGCATTTGCTGCTGCATACTTCTCCAGCGCTGCTCCTGCATCTGCGCTTGCTTCTCCAGGAGCTCGCGTAAGGCAGCAAACTCTGACGACTCAAGCCTGCCCCCCCCGGCCTGCATCTGGACCGCGGGCGCGTCAGTCTCCTCCTGGTCAGACCGGTCTTCTCCGAAGTCAGGTCGCAGATCCTCGGGCTCGTCTGGGTCCTCCCGCAACAGCCTCTGGTTGTCCATCCTCCACCAACGTCTTTTAAAACAACCGCGTTCTTGCCGTGCACCTCGTGTTCCACCTCTTCTCTCCAGGTTTCAGAGACGTAACATCCAAACACTTCTGACACCACTTGTGAGGATGTGAGCGGTCACCCCCATGTGGGGGGTAAGGCAACCATGGAGATTGGAGGAAAAACGGAAACAAGGTGGTCAGAAATCCAAAGTATAGGTGGTATTTTATTTTTAACAGTGTAGTTTTCAATGTCCAAGTGCAAAAATCCACAGTCCAAAAATCCAACAAAAATATCCCACCAAAAATGGCAAAAAGAATATTCAGTTCCAAAAGTGCAAAATGTCCATTCAAAAATAGCGCTAAGAAATGCTAACAAAAATGCTAGAGGCTTTTAGCTCCGGTACAGCAAACACAGCCCAGCAAAACATGTAGCATGGAAATCAGAGTAATGCACTTACATCGTCAGGCAGCGTCACAGAAAGCCTCCTTGCCCCTCTCTCCCCCAAACAGAGAATGAGGGCATCTTAAATACAAAAGCTAGCTAACATTTAATAGCACCAATCAGAGCACCTTGACACCCCATTGGTTCTCCCCCCTAAACAACCAATCACCTTTCCCCACATAATATTTACAATATTAAAATTGGCCAAAACAACATCAAAATACAAATAGATTAAACCCCCACTAATGACATGTCATAACATAATAACCAAAATTACAAATAAACAACTAAATGTCGAAAATAACAAACAAAATGGATCGTGGACAATATGACAGTTTGATTGACAGTTAGACATGGACAGAAAAGGTGCGCTCTCCCAGCGGAAGCGCTTTCGCTGTGGAAGGATGGAGGCGGAGCTGGTGTGTGCAGCGGACTGGTGCGTGGAGGAATGGATGTTGAATGTTTGCGCAGTGAATGAGTGGACTGGAGGGGAAACTGTGGTGCGTTGGGTAGTGGAACATGCTAGCGGGTACCTCACTAGATGCTGTGGATGTTATGGAGGGACTGTTTTAACGGCAAAGTGTGAAATATGAAATGCGATGAATGAGAACCTCGTGGTTAATGGCTTAAACGCTCTTCGTGCGAGTTTGTAAACGAAGCGGTGAGGAGGGGAAGAGAATTCACATCCTCACACTTCCCTCCCCTTCATGAGTCTCGAAACCAGGGTGGAGAGACGAGCCAACCCCCACCCCTCCTGGTCTCAGGATGGGCCCGAATGCTGGCCCCAGTACTGGCCATCTGTGGCCTAGTCACACCCGGGCCTACAGTGAGGCCAAGGCAACACACCTCTGGGGTGTCTTCAGTAGCTGTCCCCCTAGCCAGGGACCTAGTCGTAGTTGAACTCTTGAATGGTGTAGACTGCACCAACTCGTGCAGAACAGGTACATCTTGGCCCAACACCACATCCTGACCAAGACCGTCCACTATGCCTGCTTTCAACTCATACGTCCGACCCTTTACCTGAAGGCGGACCTTTCCGATGGGGTAATTATGCAAATCCCCATTAATGCAGCGGACCCGGATACTTCCCCCAATGTGGCTCTCCACCAGGAGAGGGTGCACCAGGGTCCGGGTGCTGCCGGTGTCCAGCAAGGCCCTTGCTGGCCTGCCGTTCACAGTTACATCTGTCATCGGACCTCTGCCGGTATAGGCTGATGAACTGGCGGACAACTCACACCGGCCACTAGCTTTAGCCCGCTTGATTGGGCACACTCTGATGAAGTGGCCGGCTCTTCCACAAAAGTGACACACCCTCCTCTGGGTGTCGACTGTGGGTCGCGTGTTTGGGGTGGCCCTCTGAGGTAGGGAACACCTTCGCAGACCCCTCCGCTGCTCCTTCCGTCCAGGTGCAGCTTCACCGCCATCTCTCTGCTTCTCCATTGGAACCTGTGCTGTCTGTTTCTTGCCTAGGGCACACACCGCCTCCTCCTCTGGTCGTAGAAGGCAGCTGTCGTCGGCCCCCTCTGGCTTGCGAACAGGAACAGGATGTTTTCTTTGGCGCTTTCTCCACGGACCTCCGGGCCTAACTTTGTTTGCTGGCCTGTTCTCATGGTCCATTTGGAAAGTCTTGGGACGCCGCTGTGGGTTGCAATCTCCCACCCCATCTGTGATACTGGCGACCAAGGTACGCAGAAACTGCTCCAGCTTCAGCACCTCAGTGACTTCTTCGGCAGTCTTCTTCGACGGGCCACTCCACTTCATGAAGAGCTTGTGGAGGTGGGTGCATTCGGCAGGGAGCACAGGTGCAGAAGTCACCGGTAACCTTGACGCCCCTGGAGCCCGAGCTGCTGGCACCGTCGTTGAAGCTGAGGCTGGAGCCGATGCCGGCGTTGAGACCGAGACCTCCGCTGCTGCTGCGACTGGAACCGCTGCTGCTGCTGCTGCTGCTGCTGCTGCTGCTGCTGTGACTGCCGCTGCTGGCGCTGGGACTGGGACTGGGACCGCTGCTGCTGGCGCTGTGACTGGGACTGCTGCAGGAACTGGGACTGGAACCGCCGCTGCTGGCGCTGGAGCCCTGGGAGCCACTGTTGTTGGAGCTGGAGCCGCTGGTGTTGAGACTGAGACCGCCGCTGGGACTAGGACTGGGACTGGGACCGCCGCTGGAGCCGGAACTGGAACTGGGACCGCCGCTGGAGCCGGAACTGGAACTGGGACCGCCGCTGGCGCCGGAACTGGGACCGCCGCTGGAGCCGGAACTGGGACCGCCGCTGGAGCCGGAACTGGAACTGGGACCGCCGCTGGAGCTGGAACCGCCGCCGGAGCTGCCGCTGGAGCCGCCGCTGGAGCCGGAGCCGGAACTGGGACCGCCGTTGCTGCCTCCATTTCCTGCCGTAGCTGGTGCATCTGCTGCTGCATAGTTGTCCAGCGCTGCTCCTGCATCTGCGCTTGCTTCTCCAGGAGCTCGCGTAAGGCAGCAAACTCTGACGACTCAAGCCTGCCCCCCCCGGCCTGCATCTGGACCGCGGGCGCGTCAGTCTCCTCCTGGTCAGACCGGTCTTCTCCGAAGTCAGGTCGCAGATCCTCGGGCTCGTCTGGGTCCTCCCGCAACAGCCTCTGGTTGTCCATCCTCCACCAACGTCTTTTAAAACAACCGCGTTGGCGTGCACCTCGTTTCCCACCTCTTCTCTCCAGGTTTCAGAGACGTAACATCCAACAACTTCTGACACCACTTGTGAGGATGTGAGCGGTCACCCCCATGTGGGGGATAAGGCAACCATGGAAATTGGAGGAAAAACGGAAACAAGGTGGTCAGAAATCCAAAGTATAGGTGGTATTTTATTTTTAACAGTGTAGTTTTCAATGTCCAAGTGCAAAAATCCACAG
>NW_026945797.1:588360-593360 GCF_034702125.1 Engraulis encrasicolus | reverse complement strand
TGAGAGGTGAGTTGTGCCCTGTACTGGTCATAGCAAATGATTATACTACCTCAGCTAAAGTCCGGCCCTGGTCCAGTTAAAAATGTATAGAAGCCTATAAGCTTATAAAAAGTAGGCTATACGTGTATATATATATATATATATATATATACTTTCATATTGATTTACATGCAATATATATGTCCAGTTTATATGGTTACTTTGTTTGCTTTATATTGCGTGCGTGCGTGCGTGCGTGCGTGCGTGCGTGCGTGCGTGTGTGCGTGCGTGTGCACTCGTGTGTGAGTGGGTGTGTGTGAGAGAGAGATAGAGAGAGAGAGATAGAGAGAGAGAGAGAGAGAGAGAGTGTGTTTGAGGGAGATAGAGAGAGTGAGGGGGGGGGGGGGTGTCTTATAATAAGTAACAGGTTTCTACTTTCTCTCACAGTTGTTGTGCAAAAAGTGCATAAAAAAATAAATTTTGCTGACCAGGACCTGCACCCCTGGGCCCAAGATTGGAAACAGGGACAAAGAGAGAGGGGGACAAGAGAGGGAAATAGAAAGTAGAATACAGCCCCGCCGACAGGGGGGGACAAAAGGGCTTTTTGTCCCGGGCCCAGGGATAGGGGGGCCCACAACTGAGCCCTCATTAAGTTTGTGATTAATGGTTCCATTTAATTTCAAAATATGTTGGTCTTTGAGAGAGGGAGAATGCGCTATATTTGCTTTAAATAAATTATGCAGATATTTTGCCTTTCCTGTCCTTAAAAAGGGATCAAGAACTCGCACCTCCCCCACCCCAAGTGCACAAATGGTTTGGTCGGTCATTACGAGAAAGAAAAAAAAGTCTTCAACTTAACGTGGCTCGTGCGAATTTGCCAAGGTGTCTGAAGACGCAGTCGTTCAAACCAGGAGGGCAGAAAATGAAGGAAAGGAGAAAATAGAGGAAGACACCAGAAGCCCCAGGAATTCAGTAAAATATTCTTCAGATGATGCAGGTACTAATAGCAGGCACTGCAGCATTCATGTTTAAAAGGAGATCAGTCACACTGATAAACACAATAGAAAATGGGCATCGGATCATGTTATAACAGCTTTAAAATTGTGTTTCAAATCTGACCATCAGTGACCTTAGCTAAGAATATGCACATTAGCCCGGGATCATACCGTGATGAGAAGTTGCGTCGCGCGCAGGGAGAGGGCAAGGGAGAACTTTTAAAACAGCGCTATTAATATGCAACGCTATAAACGCTTAGCGCGTAGGCCTAGGCTATAAATCCCGCTTAGCGCAAATGCTAACACATGATCAACCTGTTAACTTTGTGGGGAGAAATACAGTGTAGATTCGTTTTGCATATAGGCCTACATTTCTGCAACTTGACTTGTTACTATTCCTGGTGTGGGAAGACTGATGAGGGAGCACAGTACAAGACCTGTGTTCCACTGATGTCTTTGGTGTGCTGCTCACTTGTTCACTGTCATCACACGTCACTTGAAGTCAGTTTAGCAAACGGGACCTGATTCAGTCAAGCACGTTTTGATGTGCAAGCCTTCAAATTGCCAAAGTAAATTACACTAACACTTGTGTTATTATTGACAATGTGAATCCTATTTGTTTTGTTTCATTTCTAAATAAATGTTGGCGAGAATGCATGGATAGTATAATTGGATGGATAGATCATTTACTATGGAATTGTATGCATCATTGTGAGGCTACTTTGGTACCAATGTCATTTCTTTTATAATAGGTAGGCCTAATAATACATAGCACATCATGTGGTGCGCTTTCAGGCCGAAAGTGTAGGCCTAGTCTGGCCACCTGGTCTCTCTTGAAAAAAAATTGGTGGTTAGGTTTGTCTGTTTTTTGTGTGTGTGTGTGTGTGGGGGGGGGGGGGGGGGTGGGGTGGTTGGAGGAAGGGGGGGCCCATTGATATTTTTTTGTCCCGGGCCCAGCCAAACCTGTCAGCGGCCCTGGTAGAATATGAGGTGTGTGTGTGATTAGTCATATAGTCAGTCTACTTAGTATGAACGTCTGCGGGTAAAAATCGGGAAAAAATCAGCCGTTTTGGGCCCATAGAAGTCAATGTAATTTGTTGAATTTGGGCAGAATTTAGCTGTTTTTGAGCAGCTTTTGGGCGGGATTTGGTCAGACACATGTGTTTACATAACTCCTGAGTTATAAAAAGACGCTGATCACACAGTCAAGTCACAGACACCACCGCTGCTGCTGCACCGACTTCTGCCATCAGAACTACAGACGACTACAGACACCAGTGACAGACGGGGCGTTGTTACTCTTAAAGGTAAGATCAATATTTATTAGACTTGGCAGGCTTGAAATGTGAATAACCTTTGATATTAGAATACTTTTTCAAGAGCTATGAGTGATTGTGAGTGTGTGTGTGTGTGTGTGTGTGTGTGTGTGTGTGTGTGTGTGAGTGTGAGTGTGAGTGTGAGTGTGTGTGTGAGTGTGTGTGTGTGTGTGTGTGTGTGTGTGTGTGTGTGTGTGTGTGTGTGTGTGTGTGTTTATTGTACACGTCTGTATCAGTATGTTAGTATTTTTCATGCACAGCGTGTGTGTGTGTGTGTGTGTGTGTGTGTGTGTGTGTGTGTGTGTGTGTGTGTGTGCGTGTGTGCGTGCGTGCGTGCATGTGTGTGTGTGTGTGTCATAGATTGCATTTAATATTTTTCTTTTCATGCAATTTTCATTGGTTACATTTCTGGTAAGACTAATGTTCCTGCTGAAATATTATTACTCCTAGTACAAAAGCAACTTTGAGTGACTTTTATTTTGACAAGCGATTTGAACAGGAAATTGTCAGAAGCTCAGTCAGTTTCACCTTGGCAGCAGTGGAGACAGCTGCCTTCTGTCTTCCACTCCTCATTTTGACTACAGTTTGTGTCCATGTTTGTTCAAGCAACGTCTGTAAGTATTTGTTTATCATATTTCTATCATATGGAAATTCATATGTTGATGTTGATAGATTAAAAATGCTATTAAAAACGAACTAATTTCACAATGTCATAGGAACCACATGGTGTAGCTTAGCTTAGCAGCATTTTATATCTATTCATGTACAATTTTTGATGTATGTGTTTTACATGCTTGTGTTTCAGTTTCACAACTTTGTTCAGTAAAATCACAGGAAAGAAACTACTCTTGTGGAGTTGCTGAGTATCTGTTTAGCTGCTTGGATAGCTAACTCTTAGTGTGGCCAGAACAGTGTGTGTGTCTGTGTGTGCGCGTGCATGTGTGTGTATTTTTGTGTGATCATTGTCAACATCTTATCTTAGCTATGTTTAATTTAACTGGACAGTGGAGACGCAATTTGAAACTTCTGTGCTAATCCTGATTGCACTGTTTTTGACAATAAAGTGCACTTTGACTTGATTTTGACTTTGATAGTCTGAATCAGTTGAATGTTTTATTTTACAGTGACTTGGAAGATGAGGGCTGCCATCTCACTGCTGGTGCTGCTGCTCTCCACGTGTGGAGTCCAGAGCTATGTCACTGACACCTCTACCCAGGACGTCTCTACTGAGCTGAAGGAACTCAGAGACATGGTGGTGGACCTGAGAGCAACACTACGACATACTCGAGATGACGTGAAGGTTTTGGAGGCTGAGAATGTAGCAGTGAAAGAAAGGCTTGTGGCCAGTGAGACTAAGGTTCAGATTTTGGACAAGGCGCTACAGGACAACAAAGCAGAAATGAAGACGGAGGTGGACAATCTGAAGATGAAAAATGCAGCACAAGAGGCAGAGCTGATAGCAGTGAAGACCCGGCTGGAAGCTAGTGAAGCTGAAGTGATGAATCTGAAGAAGGAAAATGCAGCACAAGAGGCAGAGTTGACAGCAGTGAAGACCAGACTGGCAGCCACTGAGACTGGAGTGGAGAATGTGAAGAAAGAGATCGGAGCAGCACCCAAGGTGGCCTTCTCAGCAGCTCTGAGGGACTTTCAAGAAGGATTCACAGACTCTGTGAGTAATGACATGAACTTAGCATTCAAGAGAGTCATCACCAATGTAGGAGAGGCCTACAACAGCACAACTGGCTTCTTCACAGCTCCAGTCAGGGGGGTCTACTACTTCAGGTTCACTGTTATGGATAGACTATCCGCCCATTGGATGGGTATCAAGATGTTTAAGAAAGGAGTGAGGCTTATGCAGCTGGTTGAGTATGACACTGATGGAAAGGCCTCCTATCTGTCCAGTGGCCTGACTCTGCAGCTGGAGAAGGGAGATGTAGTAAACATGGTGCTGCCAAAAGGCTACAGGCTCTTTGATAGTTGGAATAACCACTGCACCTTCAGTGGCTTCCTGCTCTTCCCTCTCTGAACGCCAGAAGATCACCATGTCAAGTTACCACTCAAATGATACATGTAAATCCTTATCCTTATCCTGATCAAATAAAGATCTCTCAAACTGCACATTTTTCAAGTCATCATCTTATCTTGGAGGTTATTGGATTGAGAAATTATCAATGTAAATTGTCATGATCAAGTGAAGTTCTCTTTAACTACATATGTTTCCCTTTAAATGTGCACTGTGTAATCTTTTTAGTTGTTTATTTCCAGAATTCACACAAGTGTTACCTTTTTCATGAATACTTACCACCACCATTTCATGAATACTTACCACCACCATCATAGAGAAGAGATGGAAGAGCTCTTTTCCAAAATGAGATATATCCATTTTATAGAATGTTGGGAATTTTACATTTTTGAATTGGGCATTCCATTGAATTGCATTAGAAAATGCATTTTATAGAGGTTTAAAAAGCATGTTCTTGAAACATTTAAATGGCAAATATTCACACATAGATGATACTTATCAGTCAATTCCAATATTAAAATGCAAAAAGTCAAAAATGGTGGATATAGCGATTTGGAAAAGAGCTCTCGTATTCTAAGTATTCATTATGACTTGGAAAAGTGCACGTTTCATACATGAAAGGGGGCATCTTCCCTATTGTCCGCTTCTTTGAATTTCCAGAAATTCTTAGCTACAGTCATTCCAGTC